>NC_091755.1:46449175-46451675 GCF_043380555.1 Nothobranchius furzeri | reverse complement strand
GTTTAGTTCAGTTTAGTTTAGTTCTGAATAGTTTAGTTCAGTTAGTTTAGTTTGGTTTAGTTTAGTTTGGTTTAGTTCAGTTAGTTTAGTTTAGTTTAATTTGGTTTAGTTCAGTTTAGTTTAGTTCTGAATAGTTTAGTTCAGTTAGTTTAGTTCAGTTTAGTTTGGTTTAGTTCAGTTAGTTTAGTTTAGTTTAATTTGGTTTAATTTAGTTCAGTTAGTTTAGTTCGGTTTAGTTTAGTTTAAATTGGTTTAATTTAGTTTAGTTTAGTTCTGAGTAGTTTGGTTCAGTTAGTTTAGTTCAGTTTAGTTCGGTTTAGTTCGGTTAGTTTAGTTTAGTTTAGTTTAAATTGGTTTAATTTAGTTTAGTTTAGTTCTGAGTAGTTTGGTTCAGTTAGTTTAGTTTAGTTTAATTCGGTTGAGTTTGGTTTTCCAGACCTGTAACCTGCAGAGACAAACTTGTTTCCAGATGTTAAAAACAAATCTTCAGAAACGAGGATTCTTTGATCAGATCATTTCTTCTGTTTATTATAAAGTGACATTTTTTATTTTGTGGGTTTAATTGAACCCAACACCGGTTCCTGTGGACCGGCCATCATTAATCTCCTGTGATGTGATGCATCGTGGGAGTTTTCTGTTATCTCTGCAGGTTCTACATCTCTGCTCAGAATCCTCTGAGGTCCAACTGGAGCAGCAGAACCAAACCTGGGCCTGCGCGTGAACACCGCGCGTGAAGCAGAAGCCTCTACGCTCGGAACTTATCAGCTCCTTGGTTCACTTCCGGGTTTGAGCTCCTTCTTGCCCTTTGCTCCGAGGAGGGAGGAGGGAGAGCTGGTCACAGGCACGCGCACAGGCTGCAGCAGGTAGACGGTCCGAGACTCTCTCAGAACTTTCCGGTTCTGTTCGCAGGTGTCCGACATGCGGCAGAGCGCGGCAGCAGGTCCGCTGGGCTGAAGGCAGGTGGAGATCCAGCTGTTGCAGGTCAGAACTCGTGTTCCGGTTCGCAGTCAGCGGGGCGGAGGTGCATATCGGACCGGAGCAGGGCGTCTTTCTCCGGTTCTGGTTCTTCTCGGTGCTGCTGGAGTCCGGGTCCAGGATCCAGGATGTCGGACTCTGCGTCCAGTTTCCTCCACATCGGAGACATCGTGTCTCTGTACGCCGAGGGGTCCGTGAACGGGTTCATCAGCACCCTGGGGTGAGTTCGGCTTCAACGGAACCAGTTATCAGCTGGATGTGAACCAAAACACAGGTTCTGATGAGGTTCGGTTCCGTTTGGGTCCGAATGAATTAATCTAATTCATGAGTTGATTTTATTTTATTTACAAGCTACAAAAAGTTAACTTTAGTTTTTCCACAACAAAAACATTTTGGGTTTTGCCAAAATAATAAATCCAACTTTCTGTTTTATAACTTGAACGCAGCTCTAGTGGACCAGGTCATGATTTGTGTTCTTGATCCGATTCATTATGGATTCGGTACCGGCAGATAGCCTACTGGGTCAAACCTGCAGACCCGCAGAATGCGAACTTTATTAAATTTGCTTTAATCAAGGTTCTCTAGAGGATCACAGTGTAGGGAGACAGCTTATCATTTTTATAAACACAACAACAGTTGTTGTTCCTGTTCTGTTTTTCATGTCTGATTGTGTTTGGTAAACGTCACGGTGAGCAGGAGTCACAGCCGGGATTTATAAACACCGTCTGGTGAGAATGGAAGCACAAACAAGGTTTCACACAGGGTTTAGAAATTCAGATGGAAAGAAGTATTTGGTGGGGCTCCGCCCCTCAATAACCACGTGGTGTTTGGACCCGCTTTAGCCATCTGACTAGTGAATAGAACACACCAGCATCTGGAAACTAAGAGCCAATCAGGCGTGTTCTTCCTGTTAACCTGTCTTCTTTACATTGAGGATTCCACCTTGAATGAAAGCTTTTCATTGGTTGTGGTGGCTTTGAGCCCTCCTCCGTGCCTCTTTCCAGTAAAGAGTTGACGCTGGCTGATAGAAAGTGAGTTAACATTAGAGATCAGGAGCTGAGGTTCTCCGATTTGATCCCGATGAAGGAAAAACGCAGCGACTTTGTTGAAGGTTTTAATCTAGTAATAATGAAACGTTAGTTTTATTTTCATATTTTTATCATCCTCGTCAGTTTGGACCGGAATTTTCCGTCCCTCATAGAAACAGTTGGACCGGTTCTGAGATCGCCCTCAGAGCAATGTTAGAAAATCCGAACCAACGGGATTGATTCTAGAATCAGAACCCGGCTCCAGTTGTTGGTTTGACGTTTTCAGTCTTGATAGAACAGTTTAACCGACAGAAACCCAAACCAGCGGGTTTTAGCGGGTTTCAAAAGCTGAAGCATCAGATGTTTATAGAACCAGTGAGAACCCGTCGAGTAAGACGAGCCTCCAAACTGGGCCAAATGGACGGGAAGTAGAAATGAACCGGAGTCGATGGAGACGTTCTGCTGCTTTCCGGCGTTTTCTGACCAACGCTTCGTCT
>NC_091755.1:46389175-46444175 GCF_043380555.1 Nothobranchius furzeri | reverse complement strand
AGTGGCTGGGGAGAGGGAAGTCTGGTTCTCCCTGCTTAGGCTGCTGCCTCCGTGACCCGAACCCGGAAAAGCGGGCAAGAACAGATTGATGGATTTAACCCATGTTGCCCGCTGCTGGTGGTGGTCGGAGAGACCAGTGGCACCTGTGTTCGACATCTCGCCTCTGTCAGTGTGCCCCAGGGCAGCTGTGGATGCATTGTAGCTCATCCCCGCCAACGTGTGAATGTGTGTGTGCATGGGTGAAGCGCCTTGGGGGGTTGTAGAACATGGAAGGCTCTATAAATATACAAGCCATTTACCATTTTGCTCTAGATGTGGAGGAGCATCAGCTCTACTAGGAGCCCCTCCTGGATATCCAAACTCCTCACGGCAGCCAATCAGGGGAGGAATGGGCTTGGCCAACGGCAGCCTTTCTGTCTTAAAGTGACAGAGCCTTGAAATGACTCATTCTGGAAGGTACTGAAAGAGACCTGTTGTAACTAGTTCTAAAGGGGCGACAAAGTGTCCCCTTCAAATAAAATAGGATTTTAAATGAGACACAAACAACTTCACATGACAGAATATGTTTCCACTAAAAAGTTTTAATTCCAGGTAAATGAAATTAAATCTGTTTGTCGGGACTCAAGACAACTTTATTAGTCCCCGAAGGGCAATTTGAGACAGCGTTGTGAAGACTTTCTTCACTGAAAACCCAAAAGTTCAAAATAATCAAATATATTGAGTAGATAAAACTCATAATAAAAAAAATGTTTTTAGAACTCAAATGTTCAACCTTTTCCTTGTTTTAAGTACAAGAACTCAAACGTTTTAATTAATCTGAACTATTTCTTTTTTAAGTAACCATAACTTTAATTAATCAATAAACGACAACTTAACTTTAATGAGTAATATTAACAAAAAATGATTAATTTACTATTTTATGTTTCTATGTTATTCCATTCGTCTTTACGTCAACCCTAAAGTGTGTCTGATAAACAGATGTGTATCTTTAAAAAAAAACTGTGGATTTACAGGAAAAACAACCACAAACTAGCAATTTTGATGGATTGCAGGAACAATAAACTGCTGGTGGGGGAGGTGTGTTGTGGGTAGTCATATTTTCAGTTATTTTGCTCTATTTTGGGGTGTTTATGCGTGTTCATTGTGGAGGATTGTTGTTCTCAGTTATATTTCGTTCAGTGTTGCAGATGTGGTGCTACTTTTTGTATCGCGTTGGCCCCGTAAGTGAGGAGGTTGGTCAAAGTAATGCTGTACGGCTGTGCCGTCCCGTTTTTATTAATACTGTGGTTGTTCACACCAGATACTCTTGACTTTACTTTGAGTGTTCCACTTTCATTGGCTGTTAGCATCCAGGGGTGTGTGAGTCATGATCTGGTGTTAGTTACCGCCTTCACCAGCCTGCCACACTGTCATTTCTAAGTAAATTCAGCTTATTTGGGTTAGTTTAATAGGTCAAGTTATATTACAGGGTGTCCGCGGGGTTTTAAAAAGTATTAAAAAGTGATAAATAAAAATAGTCAAATTTAAGGCCATTAAAAGTGTTAAATTTGGTCTCAGAGGTATTATTTTTTCCAAATTAGGTATTATTTTTTTCAGACTATCAGGTGTCATATTCTGAACATCGACATAGAAATATATTCCGAATGAAATGTTTTGAACGATTATAAAAATAAAACAAGCCGATTATTTGCTCCTCCCACTTGAGCTGCCCTGAGTTGCAAATGAAGCGCTCCTCCACAGTGTTGCCAACTTAGCGACTTTGACGCTATTTCTAGCAGCTTTTCAGACCCCCTTCTTGACTTTTTAAATCTTAAAAGTACCTATCGAACATCTCAGAAACATCTCTGGTAACCCTTAGCTACTTTCTGGATAACTGTCGACGACATTTCCTGCAGGTTAGCTAAACACTCCGCCTGCGCTCCGGACCGTTCTTCAGGACATTAGGAAAGGGAATGATGTAGTGATGTGTCAGTCGCTAAAGAAACAGCTCTCGGAGCCGGCTCCCTGTTGCATTAACCAGAGTGAGTGACACACACACCGCACCTGCGGACTCCTGAGCAGCTAAAAACGGCTAAATGTGCGCGTGCGGCGCGCTAAACACACGTGCAGCTTGCCCCTGATTGCTGTGAGACCGGGTTGGGGGGTGGGGGTGCAGCTGTGGTTGGGACATTTATTACATTAACTGATGGACTTGTAAATAAATAGTTTATAAATAAGGTAGAAATAAGTTCCTCACGCTGATAACTAATAACTAATCTCTCTGAGGACACGGTGCTAGTGCACTCTCCTACAGCACCTTGACATGACTCAATAAATGTTATGCAACATTTTGTGAACATCAATTTATTTGCATGTATTTGTTATAAATGCCACTGTATAATTCTTGCTGTCAGTATTTGCAAGATATTGGTATTTGGGTCTGTACTGGATAGACTTAAATGAGTTAAACCAAGGTCTATAGCCCTTGGGTCATAAACTAGGAGCTATAAGTGTATTGGTCTTTTTATACTGGGAATCAGGAGTTATTTTAGTGATCATCTTGTTTCTTGTTTATTTTTGCCCTGATTGTGCCCTGAGCAATTTTATGACTGAATAAAAATAAATAAAAAAATCTACATAAATTGAAAAATCGTCTTAAATAATCGAGATCTCAATTTCAGTCACAATAATTGTGATTATTGTTTTTGCCATAATCGAGCAGCCCTACTTTAGCATATCCGGTCACATGATGATGACGTCATATTCAGTGGTCGTTGTGCATCATTTCAGGCCTCGTGGTCAACTGTCTGAACCGCTGAACAGAAGTGCCTGGCTTATTTTCTAAGTAAAATAAATATGTGCAGTACATTGTCAACATCAGTGAGTCTCTAAGTCTATGCTTTTTGTATGTTATATATGTTAAAATACGTGTAAATAGGTCGCTGATTAACACTTGCAATTTAGTGTTGTGATGGTTTTAAAAAAAATTCTGAAGGTAGTAAAAAAGTATTAAAAAGTAGTAAATTTTACTTAAGGATTGCTGTATATACCCTGTATTATTTAAGTTAGTAAAACATGTAATAAAGTTCAAATAAAATAAAATATGCAAGTTTAGTGAAATAAAACTTAGTAAGTTGCTTAAGTACCAAGTTATAGGTCGGAGGTAGTTACATGCTTTGATTTATTCAGGTCATGTTTTTTAAGTTATGGTTAACTTATAGTTTTTAGATAAGTTAACTTAAACATTATTAGGTATTCAGTTTCCTCATAAATTTTGAGTTCGGTGAACTTATTCGGGGTTACGGTGTTTAAGCTAATCGTTAAATCATCCGAATGAGGCCATTAGCAGCTTTGGGAGCTTGTAGCTTTAGTAAAAAGGTTGAGAATCACCTGGATGAGCTCACCTGACAGCAGGTAACGTTTTTATAAGAGAAGCAGTAATCTTGCTCACACGTTTGGCTCCATCTTTACAGGATTTAGGACTTGGATCTGTTAATGCATTCATGTGTTCACACACGCACACACACACACACACACACACACACGCACGCACACACACACGCGCGCACACACAGCTGTGTTTGTGTCTGTCAGCTCAGATTTAACCTGAGGACCTCAGAGTCACGCTCTGATTGGTTCGGTGTCGCCGCCGCGTCCTTAAATAGTCCGAGGCTCCAGAAATGATACAAAACCAGGAACAGAGTTATCCTTTAACTGGAAATTAAATCAATGCTGCAGCTTTCCTGTCAGAAAAAAAGCAAAAGTGTTGACAGATCTGTACGGTTCTGTTCTTTTTATTAAAAAAACTCAGTAAAATCCACCAAAACAAGAGCAGACAGGCAAGTCAGTGACCACGTTACAAAGCTCTGCACACGCTCTTTAAGGAGCCCGGAGCCATGACAGGATTCCTTCCTGTTGCGTCATCAGAGCGTCTCAGAAACACGTTCTACACAAAAGGTTCAGAAACAATTAAACCAGACGTGAAGTCCGATTTTCTGCTTGAGCCCTTGGAATAAAAACGAGTATTTCCACATTTGAAAACCTCTCAGTCACTTCCTGTCCTGGTTCTGCTATTAGGAGCTCCCCCTGGCTGTGTCTTTGTAAACCTTAATTTTTACTTCATTTCACTTCTTTTCTTTGAGTCAGACCCTGAAAACGCTCCAGATGTTTAGAGTTTCATCCAATAAGATAAACAATAAGATATTTAGTGTTACAGCGGACGTTTCTGTGGCCGTTAAACCGTTAAACCGTTAAACTGGAATCTCTGAATTCCACAGAGGAAAACGATGAGCTCGCAGACCGATGTACGAAAATCTACATTTGGGGTTTCAGGGTGACGAATCACCTGTAACTGATCAGGCCGAACGCACCTCTTGCTGAACCTGTTATTAATCTGTTCAGAAAAGAAAGTGGTAACCGGCTGAAACCGGTTATTTGTGACCTGATCTCCTGCTGACACAAAAACAGTTAACTACTAATAATCACCAGCTTAGTTCGGTGGCGCTGAGATGATTATCGATGACAAATCTTAAGATCTTTTGGGAACCAAATCTTTATGTGTGAAGACACCGACTACAGGTCAGTCGTGACTGGGGGACACGTCCCCCGCGGACACCTGGGTTACCTGTAGTAACGGTTTGTTTGGTCTGCAGGTTGGTGGATGATCGGTGCGTGGTCGAACCTGCTGCTGGAGATCTGGACAATCCCCCCAAGAAGTTCAGAGGTAACAGAAGATGTTTAATTATTATTAGTAATAAAGTTCTTGTTTTTGGGCCGAACTGAAGAAGAGAAACCACGTTCTGTGTTTTAAAGAGGCGCCGCATCTCTCCCACTGGCCTGGTTTAGTTTTTAAAGGAATACAAACGTTTGGAGTTGTAGAGATCGGCTCACAGTTCAGCTAATAAAACCGTGTTTCCGCTCTGGGAACCAGGTCCATGAGGGGTGGAGGTTCTGAGTCTGGACCGGTTCTGCTGATAAATCTCTTCTAATCATGTATAAATCAGGCGTCTTCCTGTGACTCCCGTCAGCTTTACTGGGTGTGGATCTTCGTTAAACTGCTTCTCATCCCAGTTTTGTAGCGATGGCCCGTCTGTCGTTGGGTTCTAGCAGAGTCCTGTTGCTGTTCTGGACTCTGGTCCCGAGTCAGCTGTTCTGACCCCCCACAGGCCAGAGGAACCATAAATAAAGCGTCTGATCTGAGTCCAGCTTCTCCCCGATGGTTCATCTGTGGAAGAAACGGGTCCATCTGGAGGACTTCAGTCAGCTGGTCTACTTTAGAAGTAGATCAGTCAGAAGTTTGAATCCGGAGCAGAGCGAGGCCCACTTCCCCTCAGAACCCGCTCGATTCTACCCAACAGCAGGAGTTTCTCCTCTGAGCCACGTCGTCGACTCAATGAAACAACAAATCATGAAATGTGAAGGAAATGAGTTCTTTTGTATGAACAATGATTTCTACTTTGTTCCAAAGAAGAACTGATCACATCTGGTTCTACAGCCGTAGAACATAAATGAGAGAACCGGGTTTTAAATGTTTACCGGACCGTTTACGGTTAAAGCTGGAAGGGAAGGCGGAGCCTAACCAGCACTTCACTCTTTTTCTCTGTGAGTAGAAAAAGCGGCTCAGATAAGCGCCTTAAAGCAAATAAGTTTAATTAAAGGCATGAAGCACCTTTTAGGATGAATGAGATCAATGGAAAAGTGAATTATTATGAAACAGGTGAAAATGTAAAAGGGACACACAGGGCCAGATTAACACTTTGTTGTACCCTGGGCAACAATATTCAAGGGCCCCATCATCACGACCCAATAACATGGTCACATACAGAATATTTTACTGTAATATGCAGTAAATATACTCAATACTTGAATACCTGACAACACGTAACCCGCCCAGAGTAACCTTTGACCCACCTCGTGTGGACTGACCAATGAGGAGAGGGTCTTAACTTGAGGCCCTCTCTTCATTGGTCAGTCTGCATGAGACTGACTCTCAACTGACATTCAGTCATAGGCAGCGAAGCGTCTCTGTGCAGCGCAAAAGCCCGGGTTTGTTTAATACAGGGTGACCATATTTCCATTTCCAAACAAGAGGACAGGGGATCTGTGCCTATGACATCACACTATGCCAATAAAAGGGCTCTAAAACAATTCATATGTAAATATTTAGCATATTTATTGCAAAATCTAATTTTTATGCTTTAGTGCTGCAACAAGGTTTTATTAATAATAAATTATTATAACTTTTGTTTTACTACAGCATCGGTAAGCTTCCTGTGCACAGATTATTAAGGATGCTTGTTTCAGCTGTGAGATTAGACGATAGGATCAATGATAAAATAAGTTGTCACACACTCCATGGAAACTCTCAGAGAATCCACAAATAGTGGCTTTCAAATAGTTTTGTTACTTTTAGCAAGTTTATAAAAGAAGCAGATGAGACAGCATGTCTGATAATTTAGTTTTTCATCTGATAATATTAGAACATGTCAGTAATGTCTGAGGAGCTTTTATAAACACCATATAACTAACACTACTGGAGAGGGTATGAATTACACAGAGGCTTCTGGGGAGCCCAGCCGGGGGTGGGGGGGTCATTTTTCCTTAGCCCCCAAAATGTCTTGAAACGGCCCTGGGTGTGTGACTGAGTGTTGAAGGTGATCTGAATAGTATCAGATGTATAAATATTACATGTGTAGAACTTATTGTTTTATACAGGTAAAAACGTGTAGTGGAGATAAATCTACCTACATTTTACTTTGTTTTGTTTTTATTGAACTATTTTCCTGTCCTGTCTGTCTCTCATCTTCCTGCATCTCCTCTAAACTCTCCAGAAAAACCGTTGCCTGGATTCTTACTTTTTCACCTCATCAGTTACTTTTGAGCAGATCAAAGATCTCCTGACCGCAAAGCGGAGAGCGCGTTTCGATGCTGCGTCAGTGAGGTGAAATCACCGCAGCACCGCGCAGCACAGGTGATGAACTCCGCACTAGCAGAGCGCTTCAGGCACAAATAAGACTGAAAGTAGAGAACATGTGCGGACATGAACGATCGTGGGTTAATTATAGGTTTTTGGTTGCGCCACTTTGAGAATGGACCGTGCGCTGGACGCAGCAGCCTGGAGCGCTGCGCAAGAACGCGCTGTGCCGCTCTCTGTGCTCTCTGCTCAAAAGAGTCCATAAATGATGTAATATAGGTAGAAAACTTTTTTCCGGCTCCCCTGGATGTGTAGGATATCCAGCTCCCCCATAATTCGACCCCTGCTCCTGGATGAACAGCCGGACATTTTCATCAATACAAGAACCCGCAGTCCGGACGCCCGGACAGAGTGAAAAGTGGACATGTCCGGGGAAAACCGGACATACGATCACCCTAGTTTAATATAATGCGGGAGATTACAGATATGCCTACAGTGTTTTGCTCGTGCCCTTGCTGCCCTGGGCCCCTTAGAGTTCGTGGGCCCTGGGCAATTGCCCAGTTGCCCATATGGTTAATCCGGCCTTGGTGACACATGTGAACTGTAATTGTTGCTGTGCTGCCATGTGGGTCTCTGCTGCCTCTATAAACACCTCAACCTTGGATAAAACCTTCCATCTGTTTTCTGTCACTGTTGGGTTTAGCAACCATTTCCAAAAAGTCCCCGTTTGTGATGTCACAATAAGGGAAACTAACGTAGAGCCTTCCCTCACCTGTTACCACGCGTGGCCTGGAGGTCCTGTGCGTAACTGAATCATGGATTTGACCGGGTGAGTCCTCTGTTTTTAACGAACCGGTACAACTGACTGTTTTTATCAATGTGCCGAGAGCTGCTAGGCGTGGTGGTGGATTAGCAGTTATCTGCAAAGCTAACCTCAAGATCAAACGCCTCTCGGCGTGGTCGCCTGACACCAGCTTTGAACTGTGTTTGTCTGAACTTGGACACTCACAACCACTCCTGTGCAGCGGTTTATCGACCTCCAAAGTACAACGAGGATTTCTTGGCTGAGTTTTCTCAGTTTCTAGCTGACTGTGCATCTTCTTATGACCGGATTATGTTGCCCGGAGACTTTAATATTCATGTTTGCTGCCTTGGAAAACCACTGGTTGCAGATTTTGTTAATCTCGTGAACTCTTAGGCCTAGTCCACACGTAGCCGGGTTTTTTAAAAACGAATATCCGCCCCTCCAAAAACTTGCATCCACACCACCTCGTTTAAAAACAAACTCTGTCCACACGTACCCGGATAAACACGTTGTTAAGGACATGCCAGACCTGTAGGCGGCAGTACTTCCCCGTTCTTAACCTCGTCCTTCGTCTGTGGTCTTCCGCAAGGAGCAGTAATTCCGCTTGCAAAAACAAACAAGCAGAAAGCGCTTGGACAATTGATAAAGCGAGCGCAGCTCTGAGGGCATCCATGCTGTCGGCTAGTGTAAACACAGGTCGCACACGTGATGTCAGCATTTTTTTGTCGTGGAAAGTGACGTTGCGGACCTTAAAACTCCGGTTTTGTCCGTCCACACGCAGACACCCAAAACGGAGAAAACACAGATCTTCACTTTGGCCGGAGTTTTTAAAAAGATCCGTTTTCGTGTGAAAAAACTCCGTTTTCGTGTGGATGACAGGCCAAAACGTAGAAAAATATCTACGTTTTGGCAGATCCCCGGCTACGTGTGGACAGGGCCTTTGTTTTACCCAGTGGGTAGATAGGGCCACTCAGGTATGTGGTCACACTCTGGACCTTGTGTTGTCTCTTGGATGCACGGTGTCCAACGTGTGTACTCAGGATGCTGTCTTTTCAGACTCCAAGCCAGTACTATTTGACGTTACTGTAGTGTTGTTGACTCTGCAGCTCCTATTAGACTTTCTCGTCCTGTGAACAGTGCTACATCAGGACAGTTTTCCTTGTTATTTAGTTGGGCCGAGCCTTCTGTGGGTGACTGGTCACTTTTGGATGATCTGCTCTGTTATTTTAATCAGACCTGTAAGGACATTATGGACACTATTGCGCCTCTTCGCCCAAAAAAGGCAACTCATAGTGCTAATGCGTGGTTGACTGAATGCACCAGGGCTGCAAGAAGGGAATGCAGGAGGTGTGAAAGGAAGTGGAAAAAGGATACGCTGCATGTATCTTTAATGGCCCTTAGAGGAAGTTGGAAACCTCAGCAGGAAATTGTTAAATCTGCAAAGACTGCCTATTATTCCAACCTTGTGCATGCTAATGCCAACAAACCACGGGTTTTGTATGCAGCTATAAACTCTGTGCTGAATGTGGAAGATCACTCACCTGCACAGGCCTCCGACTCTGTGTAACAGTTTTCTCAGTTTTTTATCAACATGGTGGCGATGCTGCGAGACGCCCTGCCTAAATCTAGTGTGTTAAGCTCCTCTACGTCTTTTGAGGAACGGCTCGTCTCTTTTCATCCAGTATCACTTGTATTTTATTGTGGGGGATTATAATACAGAATTATATCTCAAATGTAAGTTAACAAGAAGACCAAGATCTCTCTGTGCCCAGATAAGAACGGGCACCCTCCCTTTGGCAGTGGAAGTGGGACGATTTAAAAGGAATACCTTGGGATTCTCGTCTACGTGAGTTTTGTGATTCCAACGTGGTTGAGAATGAATTCCATTTTATCTTTCATGGTTCCTTGTATTGTGATTTGAGAATCCTGATTTATTTTGGAAGCAGGAAGCTGAAATTATGTATTGGTTGTTTGAAAATAATATTTTTGTTTTAGCTAAATTTGTGGAAAAGGCTTGGTACAGACGCCAAAGGATTCTATACCCCATATGAGAAATACGTGGTCGTAGTTGTTTGTTTAGCAGTGTTGTGTATTAATATGTATCACGCAGCCATGTTATGATTTATTGACTGTTGTAGTGTCTAATAAACCCGTGTGAGCTGGGCACCTTTATGTTGTATGACACTTAATAAATTAAATCAATCAGTCAGTGTTAAAAGAGGCTAAAGCTAGTGGGTCACCAGAAGATATTTTACCCCCGTGTTTGTTTGTGGAAGTTTTTCAAACAGTTGCACCACTGATTTCACACATAATCAGCAACAGTTTGGCTTCTGGTTTTGTACCGACAGATTAAAAAAAAAAAAAACAGTTATTCACCCACTTTTAAAAAAAACCTGGGATGGATGCTTCATGACCAGTGAATTATAGGCCAATCTCCAAACTCCCTTTTTTGGGTAAGATGCTTGAAAATTGTGTCTATACTCAACTCATGGACTTCTTTAAGGACTTTGATATTTTAGAGACCCTCCAATCAGGTGTGAAATTGTTGCATAGTACCGAAACTGCCCTAATCAAGGTCTTTAATGATATTCTTCTAGCAACAGACGGTGGCAGTCCAGTGCTGCTGGTCCTATTGGATCTCACAGCAGCTTTCGACACCGTAGACCACGAAGTGTTGCTCCATCGCCTTGAACATTATGTGGAAATTTCTGAGCATGCCCTAAACTGGTTTAGATCATATTTATGTGACAGGATGGGTGGTTTCTCATCGGGCTTCTCACATCTGCCTTGGGGGATACCGCAGGGTTCTATACTGGGACCCTTGCTGTTTTCTATTTATATTCTCCCATTGGGTGACATTCTACGCAAGTTTGGAATTGGATTCCATCTCTTTGCAGACGACTGCCAATTGTACTTGCCTCTAGATGGCGCCGGTGACCACACGATAAAATTTTTTTTGGATTGGTTGGCAGAAATTAAGACATGGTCGGCAGAAAACTTCCTGTGTCTCAATGGAAAAAAACTGAGGCACTGTCGTTTGGTCCGAGCGGACATGTTGATTTTTCAAACGTAGACTGCGGTGAACTGAACTCATATCTGGGTGTGTCAGCAGCCAACCTTGGCGTGAAGATGGACAGTGCATTCTGCCTGGATGCTCATGTGGGTACTGTAGTATCCTCTTCATGTTATCATTTAAGACGTTTGGCTAAAGTAAAGCCGTTTTTATCTAGACGTGACCTTGAGACCGTTGTTCATGCTGTTACTACCTCATGACTCGACTGTTGCGATTCCGTTTTATTTGGTGTAAGTAAGGGTTCTGTAAACCGGCTGCAGCTTGTCCAGAATGCTGCAGCAAGATTCTTGGACAACAAAGGGAAGCATGAACACATGACACCAATTTTGGCTGCTCTCCACTGGTTGCCTGTTGATTTTTGAATTCATTTTAAACTTCTTTTAATGGTGTTTAAGGCGCTGAGTGGTGTGGCCCCAACCTATTTGGTGGAGTTGCTGCAGCCATATGCTCCGGCCCGGTCACGCCGCTCTGAGAACCAGCTGCTGCTTGTGGCTCCTAAGGCCGGGTTAAAGTTGAGAGGGGACAGGGCGTTCTCTGTTGCGGGTCCGAAACTGTGGAACGCCCTGCCCCTAACCATTAGGGACTCTCCATCAGTAGCAGAATTTAAAATGAGGCTGAAAACCTACTTTTATGATCTGGCTTTTAATTCTGTGGGTTAGCAATTGCTAATGTTTTATATTTTGTAATTCTCATTTGTGGTTTTAATTATGTCTGTAGCGCTATATGTTTTATTGTTTTACTCTTTTGTTGTACAGCACCTTGGTGGCATGCTCATGACTGTAAGGTGCTTTATAAATAAAGGCTGAGTTGAGTTGACCCTGGAGGAGCAGCGGCTCTACTTCAAGCCCCTCGCAAATATCGGAGCTTCTCATCTCATTGCAGCCAATTGGAAAATGGGTGGGTGTGGCCAGCCTACGCTTATTGATGGAGCCCTGAAACGGCTCATTCTGGAAGGTTCTGAAAGTGTCGAGCTGCTGAGGATGTTTTAAATCATGATAAACATGATTTGGATCAACCATAAAACTATAATAATTTGGTTAAATCAAGTTTTACTGCAATGCCCTTCTAACTGGTCTTCCAGCCTGTACTGTGAGACCTCTTCAAATGGTCCAGAACGCAGCGGCGCGTCTGGTCTTCAATCAGCCTAAAAGAGCACACGTCACCCCTCTGTTCATTGAGCTCCACTGGCTACCGCTAGCAGCACGCATCAAATTCAAATTGCTAACACTAGCATACAAAGTCCCAGATGGTACGGCTCCCATCTACCTGAATCCTCTTGCAAAGGCTTACGTCTCGGCCCGGCCGAGATCATCACAGGATCATCGGCTAGCAGTGCCTACACCACGCTCAGGACAATCCAGACTCTTCTCATGCATCGTTCCACAAATGTGGAATGACCTTCCAAGCACCACCAGAACAGGAGCTTCCTTTTCAATTTTCAAGAAACTCCTGAAGACCCTGCTCTTCAGAGAGCATCTTCTAAACTAGCACCCTCCCTGCACCCGTCCCCCTCTCTACTGTCCACTCCTTGTTCCCTCCTCTCCATGATTGATGTCAAGTTGTTGTTGTTATTGTTGTTGTTAGCCTCAAGGGCAACATGCCGATTATCACTTGTAAGTCACTTTGGACAAACGCGTCAGCTAAATACATAAACATAAAGTTTTAATATGTCCCCCTTAATAACAACAACAACAACAACTAATAATAATAATAATAATAATAATAAAAGTAATAATAAGAAATATGATGATTAATAGTAGTAGTAGTAGTTTTATTGTTTTTTATTGTGTGTATTTTGTGTTGGTTTATTGTGTTTTTGTTTTGTTTTTTTATGTTTTGTATTGTGTTTTTTGTTGTATTTAATTTTTATTTGTAGGGTATTTTTTGTGTGTTTTATTGTGTTTTAGTTGTTATAGTTTTATATTTTGTATTGTGTTTTTAGTAGTTTTTAGTTGTATTTTTTATTATTTGTAGGGGTTTTTGTGTGTGTTTTATGGTGTTGACGTGTCAGAGGAGAGCTGAATTCCCCAGTAGAAACTGTTTGTGTCTGAGTTCAAACCTGCAGGTTAAAGTGATTTTTCACCTGTTGGATCATGATAACAGAACATTTACTCACCGATGTTTGCTCGACAAATACACATCTAGTAGAAACTATGTGAACATCCAGGATGTGATGGAGAAAAGTCAATATTTACTGTCCTACTCTGCAGACGTTTCACTCGTCTTTATTCGTGCTCCACCTTAAACGATACCATCACTTCCTGATATTAGTCAAACAAAAACTAGTGATTCTGATCAAATGGTCACATTCTGATTAAATTACTTCACAACAAAGATGTTCACGTCTCTTTTCCCTTAAGACAAAATAACTGTGGCTTATTTACAAGTAAAGTAATTACAGCGTCTAAATCCAGTAGGGTGTTCCTAATGTTTTGGCTGAAACAACACACACACGCACACACACACACACACACACGCACACGCACCACCATCACTTATATAGAGAAATGGTGGCTGAGATGGTACCAGATTCCCAGCATGAATTATTGTCCCAGTCCGTCTCTGATGCTCACCCACCAAACTAGCGGTTAGCATCTTAGCTGAACTCACCGCTCTGGCCCACCCATCAGGTGGTTTTAACGTTGGCTTTGAGAGCTCCTGACGATACGACCATGCATACCGTTTCTGCAGATTCTTCAGGAAGTTCCTTTTGGTTCTAGAAAGGAAACTGTGGAGATTAAACCCCCTGCTAGCTACACGGAGAGACCGGGTGTTGGTGTTTACAGTCAGGGGAGGAGGAATCTGGACTAAAGACTACCTGGAAGCGGGCCGTGATGATGCAGACTGGACCCATCCAGGCTCCCACAATGGAGACTGGAAAATGCAGACATGGAGGAAATAAAAAATAATGTAGTCACAAACTCCAGAAGGGGGATGTTTCCTGACATTGTCCCTTTAAAGCTAACCTCCGGATAATTCAGAAACATCTCTGTTCTGTCTGGTTCTTAGGAAGGGAGATCTAAGTAAACCAGAACTGATTCTGATTTAAAGTGAACCAGAAAAACACGTGAAATCAGTTTTACCTTTTCTCTTTACTGATGAAGATGTTTGTTTGTTTTCAGACTGTCTGTTTAAGGTTTGTCCGATGAGTCGCTATTCGGCCCAGAAACAGTACTGGAAAGCCAAACAAGCCAAACACGAGAAGGACAAGATCTCTGACGTGGTTCTACTCCAGAAGCTTCAGGTGAAACACCTTCCAGCAGGAAATGTTCTCCACCAAGTTCCAGTTGAACGAAGAACACGTTCAAATGTTCCACTTGATCTTTTGTCTTCAGCATGCGTCCAACCTGGAGCAGAAGCAAAACGAGACTGAAAACAAGAAGGTCCACGGGGATGTGGTCAAGTATGGAAACGTCTTACAGGTACTGTATTTCACCGAGCTGGTTCTAACAGAACCCGTGGGTCTGGGTAGGTCTCTGAAGGCAGTTCTTTGTTGGATCATCTCCATGTTTTTACACACTGGAGTCAGACTAAAACCCAGATTAAAGTCGTTGACCAGGTGGCTGGTCGGGCCGACGTTGTTCTGACAGAAAAACTAAGTAGAAGCAGCAGTTGGACTTTACCGTACCTTCTGAGTCCACGCGTTCCCATATTTCAGCTTCACATCGTTCCTCGTGATGGTCTGGGGTCGGCCTGAGGTTCTGGAGTTGGTTCCACCTGATATGACCTGAATTGGGTCGACTGGACTTTGGAAAGTGAACCAATCCCTCGTTCGGGTGGAACCAGGAACCAGGTCTTGGTTCTATTTTATCTGTGTAACAATGTGAAGCAGGACTTTTCTGGAATCTGGATCCTGAAGAACATTCTCATGTAGTTTTGATAGGGATGGACAATATATCGGCATCGGCCAGTGTTAGTCATTTTTTAACATATCGGTATCGGTTCGATAAACCGGGCCGATATTAAAGGTGCATTATGGAAGTCTGACAGCCAAAACACATATAGAAATAATAAATGTCTTCTTCATACATTCTCCTGCAATGCCCTGGTCCTGTAGAACGAGCCCTGGCATTTTTACTGTGATTGCCTGTTTTTCTGTAAAATCACAGAAAAAGAGAGATGCTCGGGTCGAGCAGGCTGCTTCATGCGCGTTCACGCTCAGGCATCGCCCGTAGCATTTGCTATCCGTAGCTTTAGCAGCAGAGAGAGGGGCAGTGCCACTTTGTCGCTGTTCCTAACGCCTAGTGACAAAGCTAGCTACATTTCTGAGGACCCTTAGCTACTTTCTGTAGAACTTTCTTCTAGATATTTCCTGCAAATTAGCAACAAAATAGCCATTTTCACTCCGAACCGTTCTTTGAACGTTGTTTCAGCTGTCATCAAGGATATAAAAGTTACAGGTACAAAGGACATCACTGGTGCTTTGGCTCACCTAGTAAGACGTTGGACTCTCAAGCAGAAGATCCGGGCTCGAATCTTGATGTGAACATAGTTTATTTAGAGTTTCTTTTTTACATGAATGATATTTTTTTTTACAGTAAGATGCCCAAATTTTAATTTGAGACTCGCCGAACGGCATTGAATTCACAGATAAAAAAGATGTGGGTTCAACTTTCATTTTGGAACAATTTTTCAAGCAAGGGAAGGGAATGATCTGAGCATGCAGGAGGACTGACCCATCATAAACCTTTGTCGGCTGTGCTGAAGAGAAAGCTACAGAACCAAATTATTTAATTAATTAGCTGTGTGTTCTCCTGTCCTCTGTCCTCCGGGCCACCCACACACACACACACACACACACGGGACTGTCTCAGCTGTTATTTTCATTAAGGAGTGTGCACGTACAGCATGCGCGCCTCGTGCACGAGCCTACTATTGAAGCTGTCGTTATGCTTTTGGCCTGAGGGGGCGATCGCGAGCATAAAAATTCAAAACTCCGTAAAGTCCCTTTAACAACCAATATTTTTTCCATCTCATTTCCATTTGTTTGCCTCTTTCGGGTGTGTGTGTGTGTGTGTGTGTGTGTGTGTGTGTAATTGTTTAGTTTTGTTAACAGTGAATGAAATCATCTCAGAACCGTAAATGTGTGTGTGTGTGTGTGTGTGTACATAATAACGTAAATCCAGCTTTATTAATTTTCATTCTATGCAAAATCTGCTGATTTTAGAAGCATTAATGTCAGAATATCGGTATCAGCCATAACGGTGATCTTAATATCGGTATCGGCCCAAACATTTCATATCGGTGCATCACTAGTTTTTGATGCAGCTGATATTGAAGTTTGGATCTTTTTCACAGCCAGTACCTACGTTTATTCCCAAGAGGTTATGTTTGGGTTCTGATGGTTAGGTTCTTTAGAACGTCGCCCCCTGCTGGAACTGCAGCACTTCACCGGTGGAGCTTCTAGCTGAGCGATGGAAGACGGACATTAAGCAACATCCTTCACTAAAAAGTAAGAATGTTACTGGACCTGCGCAGCTGCACATGTTCCGGTAGGTTGTTGGACCGGTTCGGACCGACAACCCCCCCACCCCCACCCCCGAGGACTGACTGCAGGTATAAACTAGTTACTAGGAAAACACATCAGCCCTCCTTTAACTTTTTATTGAAACCTTGTCCATGAAAGTCTGTGACTCACTGTCACCATGGCAACCATGTGACCCTGCCCTCCCTCTCTTCAGAGGGCTGAGCCAGTACATGTTGGATCCCGACCCACCTAACAGAACCTACTCAGTTGGATGTGTGGATCCGTGACCCAGATGTTGATCCTGCCTTGTTAAAACTGGGGGGCGGGGTCAGTGTGAGACAGGTGTGACTGATTCTCCTGAGCAGGAGTCGCACCCCGCCTGTGTTTTGATAGGTGACTCAGTATTGACTTTTAAAGACACGCAGGTGAAGCAGGTGAAGGTGTGGAGACGTTACTGTGGCTCCTCACGATTCTACTGAAACAAAAATCGGATGCACCGATTCTGGGTTTGAGGCCGATACCCGATTCCTGTATGGCTCCGACCCGCAGCTTCCAGTTTATCTCAGAGTTCAGATTAACATTTTGTTTATTATTTACACTGCCTGACCAATAACAAAGCCTCCACCTGGATTTAACCAAGCAGGCAGGTGGGAGCCTCCTAGTGGAAAATTACTGCAACAACTTATTTAACCCAACTGGTGCAGTGAGCTGCTTCTCATTCCCTAAACAACCAGGTGGAAAGACACACCTGGTGGTGGAGAAGATGTTAGTCTGGGTGAGAAGGGTCAGATCATCGGCATCACGCAGAGAAAACATCAAAGGAGATGCAGAAACTGGGTTCAGAACTGTCCAACGCTTTATTAAACTGGTCTGGTGAGTCCAGATGGACCCTGGTCCAGAGCGATGGCGCATCAGGGTAAGAAGAGAGGCAGATGAAGGGATGCGCCCATCATGACTAGTGCACAAGCCTGTGGGGGCAGGGCTATGATCTGGGCTTGCTGCAGGTGGTCAGGTCTAGGCTCAGCAACAGGAAGTGCTCCAAGAATGAGGTCAGCTGACTACCTGAATGACCAGGTTATTCCATCAACGGAGTCCAGACCTTAACCCCTTGGAGAGTCTTTGGGATGTGCTGGAGACTCCACCATCAATGCAAGATCTTGGTGAAACGTTAATGCAACACCGATGGAGATAAATCTGGTGACATCACAGCGAATGTGTCATAATCAAAGCTGAAGGTGGTCCAACGAGATATGTGTGACCCTTTGTTGGCTAGGCTGTGTGTGATTAAGTTTGGTTCCTGTAAACAAACACATGAAGAAGCTGATGGTTGGTGTAAATTGGTCCTCGGTGGCCCTAAGAGCTGAAACGTTGGCCGATTCGGTTCACCAGATGGATTATGGGTAAATCTTTAACCTGATGGTAAAATTCAGTTCTGATCCAGAACTCATCTCTGCCGATAAATAACAAAATCATTTTCCAACAGGAATTGTCCAACGTTCATCGTGGTTCCGATCAGCGATCGGTCTGTTTTCTGTCTGTGACCTCACCATCACTGTGCGATGAAAAACCCTTCATGGAGACGTTTTTACTTCCAGAATCTGGTTTTTCTTTTCCATCCGTCCATTTTCAGAACCCGCTTTGTCCACGTAGGGTCGCGCGGGGGGCTGGTGCCTATATCTCCAGCGGTCAACGGGCAATCAGGCGGGGTACACCCTGGACAGAGAGCCAGTCCATCGCAGGGCAACACAGAGACACACAGGACACACACACACACACACACACACACCTAAGGACAATTTAGACAGACCAATCAACCTAACAGTCATGTTTTTGGACTGTGGGAGGAAGCCGGAGAACCCAGAGAACCCACGCATGCACAGGGAGAACATGCAATCTCCATGCAGAAAGATCCCAGGCCGGGAAGCGAACCCAGGACCTTCTCGCTGCAAGGCAACAGTTCTAACCACTGCACCACTGCGCAGCCTGTTTTTTTTTTATTTCTTTAATTTGATTGTGTTTATTTAGCACTTTCTAAAGTCCGACAACCCCCCAAGGCGCTTTATAACACAATCGTTCACATGCTGGTGGCGATAAGAACCAGCTCTGGTTTAACTCTGGTTTCTGGTTCCAGCTGCTCCACATGAAGAGTAACAAATACCTGACGGTGAACAAACGGCTGCCGGCTCTGCTGGAGAAGAACGCCATGCGGGTGACGCTGGACGCCACGGGGAACGAAGGCTCGTGGCTCTTCATCCAGCCCTTCTGGAAGCTTCGCGCCAACGGAGACAACGTAAACAAACGCCTCGTCTGCTAAGTTATAAAGATATTAAATAGGCATAATAATAATAATAATAATAATAATAATAATAATGCACAAACACATTTGAGTCCGTCTCAATAAAAAATGCAGAATAAGTGTAAAGTTTGTCAGATTTAATAGTTTTAAAATATAAAAATCATTAATTAAAAAAATCATAAAATAAGCAAGTTTTTAGAACCTGTTTATACTATAAACACAGTTTGTACATTTAAATGTCTAATAAATGGTCTTTAACATTAAAACATTCATTTAGTAGTGAAACAATAAGAGCTGCATAACAATAAAAAGTCACATTTAAAAAAGCGTAAAAAATGAAATACAACAAAATTAAAATGACAACATTTAGAAAACAAAATATTTAATAAAATGACAAAATCAGATTTTTTGAGTGATTTTTACGTTCATGGCTTTAACTGGTTGTTTACTTCATTTAATCCAGAGAAAAAAATGTACATCAAGAATAAATGCTTACAATAGAGCTAATAAATAAGTTTATTTTTACTAATCGCAGTATTTAAAGAGCAAGCCACGCCCTTCCAGCGCCTTCCTCCAATCCCACTTCCTGTTTGAAAAATGCAACAAATGCCTGGAAAACCGAGAAGGCAGAACAAATACACACACACAAGCTCACAACAACACTGTGACATCATAATGTACCAACTAATGTCATAGTGTACCTCTTAGCCAATAGCGATGGCAGATTTAAATTCAAACGCAGTGCACAGTTTTTACCTGAAGAGGGCGCTACACTGACAGTTTTAAGCAGAATATTTTAATTTTTAACTAAGATGCACTAAAGTGCCAAATTATCGATTACGCGTGTCTGCAGCACGGTTAGACACTCATTTATATAGTTTATCAGTAAAAATAAAAGTTGCCTTGCTCTTAAAAAGATTAAGACGTGAATGTTCCAACTTTCCGGTGAATTCCTGGTGTGACTGCAGGTGGTGGTCGGAGACAAAGTCATCCTGAATCCGGTGAACGCCGGCCAGCCACTGCACGCCTCCAACTACGAGCTGACCGACCATCCTGGATGTAAAGAGGTGAAACTCACAGCTTCAGGTTCACTGGAACACAAAAACACCGACGACGAGTGAATCAAACTCAAACAACCAATCAGAGACCAAAGAAACACACGATTAAAGCTAGAATCAAGTGTTTGAAGCTGTGACGTCATGTTTATTTATATGAAACACGCAAACATGAATGTGTTCATCATCACAACCAACACAAGTGTGTGTGTGTGTGTGTGTGTGTGTGTGTGTGTGTGCGCGCGTGCGTCCCGCCCCCTGCAGGTGAACTCGGTGAACTGCAACACCAGCTGGAAAATCAACCTGTTCATGATGTTCAGCGACCACAGAGAGGATGTCCTTAAAGGAGTGAGTCACGACTTGATGACCTTTGACCTCTACACTCTGATCACATTGTGCAGACCCTTCGGTTTGACCCCACGTGACCCTGCGGTCAGACGTAAAGCAAACCTGTTCCTGAGAAAAGCAGAAGGTTCTCCTGGAGATAGAACTACGTTTCCCATGAGTCTCAGCGGAACACGTGATGCTGCTTTACTGATTTCTAGTGTGTGTGTATGTGTGTGTGTGTGTGTGTGTGTGTGTGTGTGTGTGTGTGTGTGTGTGTGTCAGGGCGATGTTGTGCGTTTGTTCCACGCTGAACAGGAAAAGTTTCTGACCTGCGACGAGTACAAAACCAAACTGCACGTCTTCCTGAGAACGACGCTGAGGCAGTCGGCGACGTCAGCGACCAGCTCCAACGCTCTCTGGGAGATCGAGGTCTCTCACACACACACACACACACACACACACACACACACACACACACACACACACAGAGGTGTATCTATAACTCTGTGTCTTGATTGGTCTGTCAGGTCGTCCATCATGACCCGTGCCGTGGGGGGGCGGGGCATTGGAACAGTCTGTACCGGTTCAAACACCTGGCCACAGGAAGCTACCTGGCTGCTGAGGTATGAGCAGAGACATCCCACAGGTTCTGATCCAGAACTCCCGGTCTCTGGACTCTCTGAAGACCTTTAGAGTTTTCCTTTGGACTTGGACTCTGGTACCAGAACACCCATCTGGTTTCATTTGAGTTTTAGCTTAAAGGACTCAGAAGTCCAAATCCATCTGGTTCTGAGCTACAGTTCAGTCAGTGACGTTGGGTTCTGATCCACACTGATGGAGAAGCCAACTGGAACATTTCTGATCTGGGTCGATCTCATCATGACCGAGCTTGGATCATCTAGGTGGAGAACCCAAAAACATCTGGACTGAGCTTCAGAAGCCTGGAGAACGGTTCTAGATTCAGATTTATTTAGTGTTTTACGTTCAGTGATTCTAACAGAACCACAACGGTCAGCATTTGGGTTTCTTTGTGTTCCTCGGAGATCTGAGCAGGAATGATTTCATCCTGGACTTCCTGAAGTTGTTGAGATGGAGTGTTCTGCTGTTTTTGCAGGAGAACCCGGGTTATAAGGGAGACAACGTAGAGCTGTCGGCCTCGGTGAGTTCCTGCCGTCTGTGTTCTATCGGGTTCTGTTAGTTCTGGCTCCAGCTCGGCTCGGTCTCAGGACGGTTCTGGTGTCTCTGATCAGTTTCTCGGGTTTAAAAATCCCATCACCAGGAATCTGTGTTGTGACAGGAAGTATTTAAACACCAAGCGTTCCTCTTGACCTCTGACCTCCTTGCAGATGGATGGTAGCCGTAGCAACAAGCGCTCCCAGGGGGAACGGATCAAGTACAAGCTGGTGGTCGTTCCTCATGGGAACGACATTGCCTCGCTATTCGAGCTGGACCCGACCACCCTCCAGAAAACCGACTCCTTCGTTCCACGGTAGGACACTTCCTGTTTCACAATAAGAGTCTGAACCGTATGATTAAACGAGTCACGGTGTTTGTTGTTGCTGCTTCTTTCTCACATCCGGGTGTCCAGAACTACTCATCACGTTTGTGTGAAACAAACCCAAAATTAAATCCTTAAGTGATCAAAATGTGGAGCTTTTATTTTGAAAGTCGCCAGATTTACTGCTGAAGCCACACAGCCGTAGACGCTCAGAAGTAAAGGATGAAGTTCTGTTTATTGGGTTGAAAAGTGCTGTGTGCGTTTCAGGAACTCGTACGTGCGGCTCAGACATCTGTGCACCAACACGTGGATCCAGAGCACTAACGTTCCCATCGACGTGGACGAGGAGCGACCCATCAGGCTCATGGTGACCTTGTAGACGGATCAGCTGATTCAGATTTAGAAACAAGATCAGTCGTCTTCAAACCAAAAGAAAAAACCTCATGAAAATGTGAATTTTTCTGGTTTTTTTTTGGTTCCTGGATCTAAATATTGGACCCGCGTGACGTGTCCTGCAGTTGGGGACGTGTCCCACCAAAGAAGACAAGGAGGCGTTCTCCATCGTCTCGGTTCCTGTGATGGAGATCCGGGATCTGGACTTTGCTAATGATGCCAGCGCCATGCTGGCCACCGTGGTGAAGCAGTTCAACTCGGGCTTCATCTGCCCGAACGACCGAAGGTGCCGTTCCAGCCTCCGGTTGAAAAACCAGAACCTGGTCCGGTTTTTGTTGGAACGGGTCGATGCTGATCTGGATTTGTGTTTGCCAGGTTTGCCATCAAGCTGCTGGAGGACGTGGTTTTCTTCGTAGCTGATGTTGTGAACAGCGGTCAGCAGGTTCTGGACGTGGTGATGACCAAACCCAACCGAGAGAGGCAGAAACTGATGAGGGAGCAGAACATCCTGAAGCAGGTGAGAGGGTTACCCACGATGCACTAGTGAAGCAGGAAGTGACGCCTCTTGTTTGTGTTCAGATCTTCGGCATCATAAAGGCTCCCTTTAAGGACCGGGGGGGAGGGGAGGGACCTCTGCTGCGTCTGGAGGAGCTGATGGACCAGAAGAACACGCTGTACAAGTACATGCTCAGACTCTGCTACAGAGTCCTGAGACACTCTCAGGACGACTACCGCAAAAACCAGGTGAGGATGGAGCCCAGGTCCGGGTAACTAGAGGTTACCTGGTTTAACTAAACAGAAGCAATAAGACCCAATGTGAATGGGTTTGTCTAATCCAGATACAGGAAGCATCAGAGTCCGCTTTGGGTGTCATTCAATAACGCCATGATTGATGCCGTAGTCAAGACTAGCTTCTTCGAGCTAAAGTAAAACATTTCTAAGTGGCTGTGATGCTAAAAAGAGCCCGACACGCTTTCATCCGCTCCTGTTGGACTACTGCAACGCTTTTGAGAGTTTACCAAGAAAACACCTCACCGGGTTCAAAACGCACCTCTAGGCGGCAGCACTCCAGTTCTCATCACTTCATTGGCTCCCTGGTGGATTTAGGATTGGATTCGGGATTATAATGTTTGTGTTTAAAGGTATTCCTGGCCCCGCCCCTTCTTACATCAGCGAGAGCCAAAAGTTGGCAGAGAAACAAGACAGAAACGGTTTTGCTACCTGTTATTGACGCTACGTTTCACTGACGGCTTCTTCAGGCTGACGCTGATGGTGGCGTCACTTCCTTCTCCGTTTATCTGCGGGCAGCAGAGGACGTTGTCGCCCTCTACTGCCCGCTGTCCCCTCTCTGACGATGCGGTCCCATGCGTGGTCCAGCGTGTAAACTCCGTCGTCTCTGTTCATGGTCCCACATCCACGTCTCCTTATCTCGATTGCTTCCTTGATCCATCTGTTGTATTTTTGTTGTTCGGTGTTTATGATCCGTGTGCTGTCCCAGTCCATTTTATGGTTTTCTCTTAAGCAATGTTCTGTTATGACTGACTTCTTTATTGTGCTTTCTGCTTCTTCTTTTGCTGCTCTTGTGTGTTTTCGGCTTGCCTCTTTCTCGCACTCCTTTCTGTGTTCTATTGTTCGTGTGTTGAGTTGGCGTCCGGGTTCTCCTATGTATGTTTTATTGCAGAGTTTGCATGGGATTTCGTAAACGACTCCACATTTTTGTCCAGCTGATATTTTGTCTTTTGGGTGCACTAATCTGTTTCTAACTGTTGTGTATGGTTTTGTTGGTGTGTTTATGTTGTGTTTTTTCATTGTTGCTCTTATTTTTTCCGTTATGCCTCTGATGTATGGTAGGGTTATCACTGGTCTTGGTTCTTGTCTTTCTGAGTTTCTGGTTCTTTTTTTGGGTTGTTCTTTGCTTTTTGTTTTTGTTTGTCGTTTCCCTTTGTTTATTGCCCATGTCAGTGTTTTAAAAAAAAGAACGACAACATGGAATTAGAAATAACGCACAGCAAGAACACACCTAAGAGAAACAAGATCTTCCTGTTAGTTTTATTTACATGTTCAACAATCCAGACACAGACGGCGGGGCGGTCGTTCAAAGCGCCAACGCTGTGGAACAAACTACCTCCTGATCTCTTTTGTAGGGCTTTCGAATGCCCTGGAGAGTTGTGCTCTTGATTTTGTTAGTATTTTAAAGGTGCATTATGTAGAAACGAAGTAAAAATGGCAACCTGTTGTAAAATGTGTTGACCGCAACCACTTCAAACAACTGGAGCTTTTTGCTGGCTGTTGTCAAATTAATATCATGGGTGCTGCAGCATTAGTTCGCAGAGACCCCCCCCCCCTACCACCACCACCACCACACACACACACACACACACTGATGGTGAACAGTAGTTATGTCCCTCCTTCCTTTATTTGTAAAGAAGAAAAACTGACAATCCAGCAGCCAGCTGAAACATGTTTCATTACAACCTTCCTTCCTAAATGACTGAAACATCCGACACTTTTGGGATTTTCTCACTGTAAAATTCTCACTATGTTCTTACATACTGCACCTTTAACTTCACTTGTTATTGCTGTTTTTTTTAACAGTGATTTTATAAAATGTTTTACTTGTTCTTAATTACATTTTAAATGTTAAGCACTCTGGTCACCGCCTGGGTAGTGTAAAGCACTAAACGGCCCAGAGTGGAGCCCTGAGGAACTCCACATGTAGAAGTTTCAGGTGTTTAATTTCTGCAACATTTAAAACGAGCAAGCCATTACTGATCTACAGAAATTCTTGTTTTTAAACTAATTATGAGGATTTTGGCAGAAGTATAGGTGATGTACTTCTGGCTCCTCCCCCCAGGAGCACATAGCGAAGCATTTTGGTGTGATGCAGAGCCAGATTGGTTACGACATCCTGGCCGAAGATACGATCACTGCCCTGCTGCACAACAACCGCAAACTGCTGGAGAAACACATCACCAAGACTGAGGTGGAGACCTTCGTAAGCTTGGTCCGCAAGAACCGAGAGCCCAGGTACTCATGTGGGTCTGCAGGTTCTGAAACTGTTCTGATGCTGCCTGGTCAGCTGGTGTTCTCTGACCTTACACTGGGCCCTGTGGCATGTCTGATGTTCTGATTCCCTCTAGCATCTCATGTGCTTGTGTAGGTTTCTGGACTACCTGTCAGACCTGTGTGTGTCTAACAACGTGGCCATCCCCGTCACACAGGAGCTGATCTGTAAATGTGTTCTCGATCCGGATAACCAGGACATCCTCATCAAGACAGAGTGAGTCAGAACTAGAAGAAATTAGTTCACAAAAACAAGTCTGATCTGGACCTGGATCAAGATCTAGAACAGAGTCTGGTTCTGGATCAGAATCAGGATCAGGATCTCGAACAGAATCTGGTTCTGGATCAGAATCAGGATCTCGAACAGAATCTGGTTCTGGATCAGAATCAGGATCAGGATCTCGAACAGAATCTGGTTCTGGATCAGAATCAGGATCTCGAACAGAATCTGGTTCTGGATCAGAATCAGGATCAGGATCTCGAACAGAATCTGGTTCTGGATCAGGATCAGGATCTCGAACAGAATCTGGTTCTGGATCAGAATCAGGATCTCAAACAGAATGTGGATCTGGATTAGGATCAGGATCTCGGAACAGAATCTGGTTCTGGATCAGGATCTCGAACAGAATCTGGTTCTGGATCAGAATCAGGATCTCAAACAGAATATGGTTCTGGATCAGAATCAGGATCAGGATCTCGAACAGAATCTGGTTCTGGATCAGAATCAGAATCAGGATCTCGAACAGAATCTGGTTCTGGATCAGAATCAGGATCTCAAACAGAATCTGGATCTGGATTAGGATCAGGATCTCGGAACAGAATCTGGTTCTGGATCAGGATCTCGAACAGAATCTGGTTCTGGATCAGAATCAGGATCTCAAACAGAATATGGTTCTGGATCAGAATCAGGATCAGGATCTCGAACAGAATCTGGTTCTGGATCAGAATCAGGATCTCAAACAGAATCTGGTTCTGGATCAGAATCAGGATCAGGATCTCGAACAGAATCTGGTTCTGGATCAGAATCAGAATCAGGATCTCGAACAGAATCTGGTTCTGGATCAGAATCAGGATCTCAAACAGAATCTGGATCTGGATTAGGATCAGGATCTCGGAACAGAATCTGGTTCTGGATCAGAATCAGGATCTCAAACAGAATCTGGTTCTGGATCAGAATCAGGATCTCAAACAGAATCTGGATCTGGATTAGGATCAGGATCTCGAACAGAATCTGGATCTGGATTAGGATCAGGATCTCGGAACAGAATCTGGTTCTGGATCAGGATCTCGAACAGAATCTGGTTCTGGATCAGAATCAGGATCTCAAACAGAATCTGGTTCTGGATCAGAATCAGGATCAGGATCTTGAACAGAATCTGGTTCTGGATCAGAATCAGGATCTCAAACAGAATCTGGTTCTGGATCAGAATCAGGATCAGGATCTCGAACAGAATCTGGTTCTGGATCAGAATCAGGATCTCGAACAGAATCTGGTTCTGGATCAGAATCAGGATCTCAAACAGAATCTGGATCTGGATTAGGATCAGGATCTCGGAACAGAATCTGGTTCTGGATCAGAATCAGGATCTCAAACAGAATCTGGTTCTGGATCAGAATCAGGATCTCAAACAGAATCTGGATCTGGATTAGGATCAGGATCTCGAACAGAATCTGGATCTGGATTAGGATCAGGATCTCGGAACAGAATCTGGTTCTGGATCAGGATCTGGCCTACTTTATTTTCAGACACTTTTTTCCCCACAGCTGATTGTTGACATAAATGCAAACGTGTATAATAAACAAAACAGAAGGTTTCTGCAGGTCTTAAAGTTGTAAAAAGTTTAAAATATATAATCCTAATTTTAGGATTTAAACGTTTTTACTGCTTATGGGTACGGCGTCAGCCATGTTATTTTCTCTGCAGCACTTTCCAGACACAAACACGCCACCAAAGTGCTTTACAGATTAAATAAATGATAAATAAAAACACACAAATAAAACGAGAGATGGGGTTACAACAGCGAAACTTTCAGTCGCCCCACTGAGTCCTCAGCTCCGAGTTAAAACCTGCTCGTTCCAGTTTTGGCGTCTGCAGAAAAAGCTGTCCAGCTTCAACCAGCAGGGGGCGGCACCAACAAAACAAGTTTTTTTTTTAAATAAAAAAATGCTTCATTTGTTGTTTCTGCTTCCAGGCGCCGAGTCCCTAAAGAAGCGCCCCATGGTGGTGTCCAGGGGGATTACACAGGGATGGAGGATTATGGAGACGAGGACGAGGTGGGGGCTGGCTGGCCAGGCTATCCGCTTAGTTCTGGGAACCCTGTTGGACGGAGAAGTTTTTCCGTGGGTTTGGTTGGACATTTTGGAGGACAGAATCCTTAAGTCCCTTTCTGTTGTCCTGGTGTAGGTGTGGCTGGTTTGGTCTGATAGGAACAAAGAGACACAGGAGAAGAGCATCAGACAGCTGTCTCAGGAGGCAAGACAGGGAAACGCCCACGATGAGAACGTCCTTACCTACTACAGGTAAGTCCACCAGACACCGTCCACAGGAGCCTCGTCAGGTCTTCTAAATGGAGCCTTTGTGTCCTGGCCCTCTCAGGTACCAGCTGAAGCTCTTTGCCCGCATGTGTTTGGACCGCCAGTACCTGGCTATCCATGAGATCTCCAAGCAGCTGGACGTGGAGCTCATCTTCCTCTGCATGATGGACGAGTCGCTGCCCTTTGACCTGCGGGCGTCCTTCTGTCGCCTCATGCTGCACGCCCACGTAGACCGAGACCCCCAAGAGCTCGTGACCCCCGTCAAATTTGCTCGCCTCTGGACGGAGATCCCGACCTCCATCACCATCAAAGAGTTGGTGGATTTTCTTGCTTTATTAAAATCAGCTGAGGTTTGGTTCTGATGAGATTTACAGAACGACTGACCAGCCATGAAGATCTAGAGCATTTAGACCTACAGTGGTTTTAGTTTGGAAGCAACCGGATTCTTAATCTAGTCTGAGGACTCGTTGGTCTCGACAGGTCCAGGTGTGGACCTGAAGGCAGGTTTCAGTCCCTGCAGGATTTCTAGAGTCTGGAGCACTTGGTCCCTGCTCTGGTGGAGGAACCATGATCTTCATATGAAAATCTAAGGAGACCCCTAACATGTTCAACATGCTGTCTTCAGCCCAGAGTTCCTCCTAGATCTTAGGTGGATGTTCTAAAGTCTTCACGTGTTTGTCTTCAGTTACGATTCCAACTTGGACGACAGCAGAGACAACAAGAAGAATCGCTTTGCCAACACCATGGCGTTCATGGAGGAGTATCTCAACAACGTTCTGAATGAGGAGCTGCCGTTTCACAACGAGGAGAAGAACAAACTCACATACGAGGTCTTCTAATGCCTCCTGCCTCCTTCAGTCCTCCTCTTCCCGTCTTCACGGCTTTTGTCTCCGTTCTCCTTGCAGGTGGTTAGCTTGGCCCGACATCTCATCTACTTTGGTTTCTACAGCTTCTTTGAGCTTCTCAGACTCACCAGGACCCTGCTGGGGATCATTGACTGTCGGCCCAATCTCACACAAGCTGGCGAGATGTTCCCGGAGGAAGGATCAGGTGCTCCTGGTTCTGGTTCCTGTTGACCCAGCTCCAGCTACACTTTGGCTGCACAATGCTGATGAACTTGTTTGGTGTCTACAGGGAAGAGCGTGAAGCGCTCCATACATGGGATGGGTCACATGATGACCACCATGGTCCTCAACAGGAAGCAGTCCATGTCAGGAGGTGCTGCTGGCAGAGGATCAGGATTCGTGCTGGAGGGACCGAGAGATGGAAAAGACAGTCTTGATAAGCAGGACCTGGTAGTCATGGACACCAAACTCAAGATCCTGGAGATTTTACAGGTCAGAAACGTTTATTATTACCGTAAATCCTCTAATACAGGCCTGGGCCTGTATTTGACTCAAGCTCATCAAGCTCCGGGCCTTTATTGGAAGGAGGGCCAGAATTAGAGGCAAGCCTCTATTTCTATTTGAGCAAAATGAACTAATTGTTCGCTGGAGTTTTTGACAATTAAAATTGCGCCCACATATTCAAATAAAAGACAGAAAACATTAAAGGAAATGAACCGACATGAACGATCGCGTGTCAGTACCAACGCTCTGGCACAGCGCGTTCCCCCCCCCCCCCCCCCCCCCCCCACCCCCCACCCCCGAGCGCAGGAGCTTGTCACCTGCTGACAGCAGGCTGCTGTCTTTTCCGAGGACTGCATCTTGCCGGTCATTATCACGTGACAGCGACTAGTCGACGACAGGCATAAAAAGTCACTATAGTGAAGTCGACTAGTTCATACAACCCCTATTGCTCCCCAGAGTGTTCTGCAGTGCACGTTCTCTTTGAACTTGATATCAAATTTTCGCCTCCTCGTCGTCTCCGCACGGTTAAAGTTACCCTCGCGGTCTATCACTGGCAAATCAAAAGTGAGACGATGACACAACCGCCCCCGTATTTGCTTGTTACCACATTCCACCCAGCCACAATAAGAGACAGGCCATTATTCACCTCCGCCGACACCGGCCAAAATTGGAGACCCGGCCTTTAATTGAATACCGGCCTGTATTAGAGGATTTACAGTATTTATACTTTGGGTTTACCCCAAAGGGCAATCAGTTCCCCTCTCATCCACTAGGGGCAGGCTCCAATGTTCCACAGCTGGAATAAAGATTTTTCAGCAAGGTTAAAAACAACATTTTAGGTAAAAAAAAGCTCCGGGTTAATGTCATGACAACTCTGGGGGCAGTGAGTTTTTATAACTCATCTGTTTTGATGTAATTAAAGCTTAAAATAAGGAATAATTAGGGGCGTGTCCTTTTGATTGACAGACAGCAGATGAGCTGTCGGAGCTAGCGCTGGTGGCTAGCTCTGGGAAAGGCCTCGGCCTCACGTTAGAAATCTGCTTGTTCGACAGGGTCAACTTCTGTGCATTTAATGCTGCTTGGTCAAAAAATGGGTGAGATATAATGCTGGCGGATGTTGGTAGGGTTGGGTACCGAGACTTTGTACCGTCTCCCTCCTTTCTGCAGCGGGATCTCTGACCGCGAAGCTGCTATGTTCTGGCCAAAAGCGCCTGAAAACCTTTGTTAGCTTCGGTTAGCTCGCAGCTATGTCTCCCTCCCTTCTGACCACGAAGCTTTCGCTGTTGAAGGGAGGGAGACGGTACCAAAACTCCTGTAGCAGCAGCTGTGCGGATGTCTGACTGCGGTGGAGCAGGGCTGCAGCATGCTCTGATCGCTGTAACCGGGGCCGGGCACCTGTGCAGCTCCCCGAGGGAGACCACAGTAACGCCTCATTTCGGTGAGTTGCTGCTTGCTTCATGTTAGCCACTCGGCCTTGTTTTCTGGCTAAAAGCATCGACTCGGGGTTTGATGTGTGTCAGTCATCTGCCCACATCGCCACAGTCCCACTCTCAGCTCCACCTCCTTGTCCATTTTTGTATTATCCAGGAGGGGCCAAGGTAGCGGTGGTGGGAGCCGCACATTGGTGCTCAGTTCTGCTCCAGAAACCTACGGGTGACGTCACGGAGGGAGTGTCATTAGTTTAATCTGTAAAAACGGTTGTTACAAAAATACTTTACCCTCCCACTGTCTTCATGGGTGACCCCGCCAGGAAAGGTGACCATTGAGCAGGGGTGAGGAGTGAGCACCACCTCACCCCTGCCACATGGACCTCAAGGGATAAACCATCGACCCTGCTCAATGGTCACCTTTCCTGGCGGGGTCACCCATGAAGACAGTGAGTTAACCCATAAAGCTGCTGATGAAAGTTTTAAGATAAATAATTGATATGATGATAAATCAAGTTCAGCTCAGTTGGGAACAGAACAGCCTAACCCACCTTCGTCTCCTCTTCATCAGTTCATCCTGAACGTCCGTCTGGACTACCGCATCTCCTTCCTGCTGTCGGTCTTTAAGAAGGAGTTTGTGGATGTTTATCCGATGGCTGAAGCCGACGCTACCACCAACATGGAACAAGCAGGTAAAACAGGACTGGTGGCTTTGATGTTCTTTAGTTGCTGTTAAGTTTCATAAAATGTAACGGGAAAATTGTACATCTCACCCAGTGGTTCAACCAGGAATAGTGAGGTGTGCACATGGAGATGAAGCCCCGCCCCCTCAGGATGTTACGCCTGAGCAGGCAACTTTTCCATCAAGAGTTTGAAGCTAGTTAGAAAACATAGGAAGTTTATTATCAAAGTTGGGGGGGGGGGGGGGGGGGGGGGGCACAGGTGACCCTGATGAGCCACTGGTGGTTACTAGTGATGTGTCGACGCTTCGAAGCGTGTGTCGGGTACCCAGGAAGATTTTTTTGTGAAGCGCGTATCGAGGCTTGTGTTGATTACATAAGCAGTGACGTTAGAGACCTCGTTGGCGGTCCGTACCGCGTGACCGATTCGGGAAGTGGCTCGCCGCTTCGCGCCGGATTCGAAATAAAAGGGGCAGCCAAACGCCACTGATCCCCACACCGTGCTGTGGAAACCCCATGTCCTGGACCAGACAGTATACTAGAAGGACAGTTTAAGGCAATATTAAGAATATATTTCCATCATAAGCATTTATTTTGTCAGTTTAAAGTTTTACTTGAATCGTCCGCTTGATGGCGGAATAGAGCGAATGAATCGTCACGGTGCCTCGAATCAAGAGTCGACCAGTTGGATGGAGCTTCAGCTCATCATCACTAAGTGGTTACCACGGTGACCCTGACGTTAAGCAGCATCACCACAGTCACCTTATTCCCCAGCATCAGTACTTTTTCTTCTTCTGCTGTGGAATGTTAGACTGACTCTGAGCGGTCAGAGCAGATGTTAAACCTAATAAGGAATTATTGAACCCGTTACTTATTTTTCATTTATAAATGTTTTGCCTCTTCTTCCAGCTCTGGTAAAAAATTATTCGTCTGCTGTATAAACTGAGTTTGTTGTCAAATTCTTGACATTTTTGTCCCTCTTCAGCCACCATCAACCTGCAGCAGATTGGAGAGCAGGCAGAGGCCATGTTTGGTGTCAGGTAGGTCATCAAGTCTTTGGCCTGGTCCCAATACTTCCACACTGCCCTTTAAAATGGACATTCCCATCCAGGGGTGCGAGTGTGTAGGATGTCTCAGTTCTGGAGTGTGGACCTCGGCCCCGCCTCTTTTGCACCCTTGATCTAGGTATTACCCACAATCCATTGCTGTGTGGGAATTTTGAGAAGGCAGAAATGGCTTTAGTGGTTTTCCCAAGTAAAAGTCCCATCAGTCATCACACACTGGTGACAGTTATTGCTCTATATCTGACCCATTCCTGGGGGAGTGGTGAGCCACAGACGCCACACAGGAACCATTAGGTGGTTTAACCCCATTGGTAAGGCTTTTGGTATGACCCAACCATGGATTTGATCCAACGCTCTCCCAGTCTTAGGGGCACACATACCACTGGGCCACTAAGCTGGTGTATATTGATTATTTTATTATTGTGTATGGTTACAATTGCATGTTTCTCTGTTGGAAAGATGCCTTTTAAATATTGTTGAGTGAAATGGTGATCATTCAGTTTCATTGTAGCAAGAGGACCCGGTGCTCTCAAAGGCTTACATGCACTTCCTCCAAGGCTGAGGACTATGGGCTGCAGTGTGGGTATTGAGACTGCAGGTTAGGTTGTAATGAGGTGTGTGTGTGTGTGTGTGTGTGTGTGTGTGTGTGTGTGTGTGTGTGTGTGTGTGTGTGTGTGTGTGTGTGTGTAGGAAGGGAAACAGCATCCTGGAGGTGGATGATGAAGGCGGTAGGATGTTCCTGCGGGTTCTGATCCATCTCACGATGCACAATTACGCTCCTCTGGTGTCTGGAGCTCTGCAGCTGCTTTTTAGACACTTCAGCCAGAGACAGGAAGTCCTGCACACCTTCAAACAGGTACGCCACACCTGGTCCCCAACAGGGACCAGACAGCTCAAAGCACAAAGGAGAAACGATCGGAGATTCTTCTGGTTAGACTGGCAGCAGATCTGTCCAGATGATGATTCATGAAGCTTCCAGAGCTACCCGTTTTGGTTCCTTTGCTAATTTGCTAACCAGGGTGTTTGGTTTGGTCCTCATAAGTGCGACCTTTGATAAAATGTGAGTAAATCCAGCAAACATGACAGAAAGAGTGACCCAGATTTAGTTATCAGATCCAGAAACTTGGGAACACGAGTTCTACATCCGAAAGGGAACCAGTGAAAATAATGAATAAAGTCTATTATTTTACTCTCACCAGTAAAAATCAAGCAGAACAGGAAGTTAGGTTTGTACTTCAGAGAAAATCCTGGGAAAACGAACCAAGCGTCCCTGGGATCAGATGTGTTCCCTTCATAATTAAAACCACAGGTCTGGTTGCAGGTTCAGCTGCTGATCTCGGCTCAGGATGTGGACAACTACAAGCTGATTAAAGCGGACCTGGACCGCCTCCGGACCCTGGTGGAGAAATCTGAACTGTGGGTGGAAAAGAAGGGCTCGGGTCGAGGAGAGGGAAAGGAGAAAGATGAGGTGAGGACAGTTTTAACTGGGCACCCATCTCTACATAACACCTGGTACTAACGGGTGTCTACGGCCCATCTGCCGGGTTTAACACATCCTTCCACAGGCTGGCCTCCATAAGATAATCAGGAGAGTTTCTAAATGCTGACTCTTCTGTTTATTGGAGGACGTTTGTGTCCAAACCAAAGCTGCCTTTCAACAATCCACTAACCTGAGAGGATTAAATTAAGTTAACACGACTCCTAAAAACACCCAGAAATCAAAGAAAAGATCCAGGTATGAAAAGTTAAATATCGTCTGCAAACTGCTTTAGTTAGACGTCGGACACTGGGAGGGAAACGGTTAAACAACAAACCAATTCACTGTTCAGGTTAAACTCTTTACTGTTACTTATGAATGAAATCTGTAGTAAAAACAAACAGAGACATGTTTCTTCTGGTTTCTGGGCTTTTTGTTGGTGTCTCGGCTGATTTTGTCTCCTTGGGTTCACATCTGGTGCGGGACTTGGGTTTTTCTGCTTTTAAAGTGTTTCTGGGATGTGTTTGATCATTTTAAATAACATCCCAACAGCAACAAACTCAACGGAAGAAACAAAACCTCGGCTGGGAGGCGTGTGTCCTGTTTCACCTGCAGTCAAACTAACACTAAACCAACAGTCAGGCATGGTGGTGGCAGTGTGATGGTCTGGGGCTCCTCTGCTGCTTCAGGACCTGGACCAAGTGCTGTAACTCATGGAACCGTGAATTCTGCTTTCTAGCAGAACATCCCGAAGGAGAATGCCTGACCTTTGACCTTAAACAGGATGTTCCTGCTGGAAACCCTCTAATGTGGCAGAGTTTAAACGATTCTGTAGAGAAAAGCAGGACTAAACTCCTGCATAGGGATGAGAGACTCATTAGTGGTTATCAGACACTTGATCCAGTAGGTACCGCCAAGGATGTTGCTTGTAGTTTGTCGGTGGGGTGGGGATGGGGAGTTGAGAGCTTGGTGCAGTGGCTGTTACAGGTGTAATACATCTGCAGTGGTCTCTAGTAGGAATGAACTTTTTGGAAGTCGTACTCTGGGGAAACAAAGGACCGGCGCCCCAGTTTTGGGAACTAGAAAATTGCCACATCCGAGGAGTTTCATACGGCAGGATTTCGACATGTCTCCGATTGGCTAACAGCAACAGGACTACCACTAACTCTGTCTGCTCTGCAGCGTTGATGTTTTATCTCCACCAATAACACAAGCCTGGAGGAGTTCGGCTGTGTGGTGGAGTTGTTAATGCTAACGGTTAGCTTCTACTAGCAGAGACGTTCTCTGCTGCTTCCTGGACTAAACCAACAACAGCCTTCCCCGTCGTGAGTCCAGATGGGTGAGTCCATGAATGTTAGTGACAGCGTGACGTAGATCTGTCAGGATTTTCTAATCCTAGAGTTTCACCGTCTGTTTTCTATCAGAAGCTAAAGCAGGAGATAGCTGTAGGAGACTATTTTCATGTTCGGCCTGCATGAAACACTCAGAGTGACCCGTTAGAATCAGAATAATTAAAATGTGGTTTTTCAGTGTTTCGCCTCTTTAGGGTGAAAACACACAGGTCAGTCCTTGACCCGCACATCAGAGTCTGTGTTTCTCATGACATACTGGACTTTGATTCAGAGGGTCTTCTGATCAAAGCAGTTTGTTGGTCTGGTCCAGTTCAGGTTCTGGTTCTTATTGTCTGATAGACAAACTTTCAGACATGAACCAGGGCATAAACGAACGTGGGGCACACGCCTGTCTTTTATATACGATTGAAACATTTTTGCTGCCATTTAAAGTGGGCGGAGCCTGATCAGATCCACGAACCCAGCCAATCAGAGAAGATTCAGGAGATCAGCTGCTTTTTTGGTTATAGAGCAGATGACACTTTTCCAGCTGGTTCATGGAAACGTACTTAACGAGAGGCCTGCCTGTGCTGTCTTACGCTCTGCATCATCCAGGGGGCAGCAGAGGGCAAATCCCCAAAGGAGAAGCTGGAGAAGGGAAACGAGAGCTACCAGAACGTCAAAGAGGTGAGAAACCCACCTGTGTGAGCTCCTCCAGCTTTTAATCCGGTTATTTTACAGGTCTGTTTTTTTCTGTGGTGTTTTCTCAGATTATTTCACACAATCACTCATTGTGGGCGGGGCTTATGATGATTACGTCTGACTTTTCCTGCAGTTTTCACTAAATGTCTCTAAACTAAACAGATCAACAAAAAAACCAAACTAGAATAGCTTGTAAATCGATGCAAATCAAAACTTTTCAGCCATGATTGTTTTTTTGTTTTTGACCTAAATTTTCTGAGTTCAGCTTTGACACAATTTTCACTTTGAATCACAAGTTTTGTCAAACTGCTCCTGTGGGAGTTGGGGTTGGGGAGGTCTCGTCCCGTCCTCCTGGAGGTTTAAAGACCAGCCAGCTGGACTCACCTGTGAACGTGTCTCAGTTTAGAGTGAATCTGTGGTCAGAGCTTCGTTAACGGGAGCTAGCTCACAAATCCCTCCTGGTCTGCTAACGGGATGTTTGGTTCTGAGCCTGCCGCTCGGTGATGGATCTCATAACAGCTGATTGGATTTATAAGTCCTGGAATGACTGATTTTCCATCTGAACGTTGGCTCAGACGCACAAACCCTCACATGATTTAGCCGTTTTAAAATATTCCGAGTTTTATGAGAAGATTTTCTGATGGGAAAGTTTTTCATACATCAGATCCTGGAGAGGCTGTATAAGATGTGCAGCACTGGAGTTTGGAAGAAGCAACAGAGGCTGCTGAAGAACATGGGGGCTCATAAAGTCATGCTGGACCTGCTCCAGGTCTCCTATGACAAGGTGAGCCTGGGACCGCCAAATTAAAAGCACAGAAAATAACTGTTTCTGGGGTCCGAGTTCGAGGATTGCTCGCAACTGTTTCATTCAGACTCTTTGGGTGAGATGCGGTTATTTCAGCAACACGAATCAAAACATTTTTGTTTGTTGTGTAGAACGATGTAAAGATGCAGGAGATCATCAGGTACACTCATCAGTTCCTGCAGAAGTTCTGCATGGGGAACCAGGAGAACCAGGCTCTGCTGCACAAGAACCTGGCCCTCTTCCTCAACCCCGGGGTACGCTCCTCCTACGGGTATCAGCTGGTCAGACCAGAGATGTTATGATGTAACCCTACCCCTCACCTGCAGCTGCTGGAGGCGGAGACTGTGCAGCACATCTTCAATAACAACTACCAGCTCTGCAGCGAGATCTCTGAGAGCGTCTTGCACCACTTCATCCACTGCCTGGCGACGCACGGCCGCCACGTCCAGTACCTCAACTTCCTGCATACCATCATCAAGGCTGAAGGCAAATACGTGAAGAAGTGCCAGGACATGATCATGACCGAGGTGAGGACACGTCGCTTCACGTCTTCAGAGGACGTTCAGCTGGATGACGAAGGCTTTGTGGCTCTTTGTAGCTGACGAATGCAGGCGAGGATGTGGTCATCTTTTATAACGACAAAACCTCGTTTGACGTCATGCTGGCGCTGATGGCCGAGAGCCGGGAGGGTGTTGGAGAGAACAGCCCACTCAGGTAACCACGGCAACCGTCTGCATCTACGCACTGGAGTTCAGATGTGAGACTTTAACAGCTAAGCAGTTTTTCAACGATGCAGTCTGTTTTTAACATTTTATTACTTTATGTGTTCTTAAGGGTTTTTTGAGTATTTACATGTTTTCTTCGTCCTGTCGAACCGGACCGAGCCGTGGGTTCTGCAGAACTTCATCAGGTGTTTGGTCTGCAGGTACCACATTTCTCTGGTGGAGCTGCTGGCCGCCTGCGCTGAAGGGAAGAACGTCTACACGGAGATCAAATGCACGTCTCTGCTGCCTCTGGAGGACGCGGTCCGAGTGGTGACTCACCAGGACTGCATCACCGAGGTTCTGACTGTCCGACCCACTTTTCTCATCACACACAGCGTGGTGGTAGCCTGGCCAGCCATGCCGATGCTTCTTTATGGGAAGCAAAGGGCCTGCTAACGCTCCCATTCAAATAACCCCACCCAGCCGAGCAGCGAACGTCACACCGCGGCGTTCAGTTTCTCATTAAAGAGCAAGTCACCCCCAAATTAACATATTTTTTCTGATAAACTATACAAACGCGTGTCTAATCGTGCTGCAGACACGTGTCGTCAACAGTTTTGCACTTTAGTGCATTTGAGTTAAAATTTTAATTTTCTAACTAAAACTGTCGGTGTTGTGCCGTTGTCGGGTAAAAACTCTGCACTACATTTGAATTTAAATCTGCCATTGCTATTGGCTAAGAGGTACCCTAGAATGTTAGCTGGTACCATATGATGTCACATTGTTGTTGTGAACCTGTGTGTGTATTTGTTAGCGGCTCCGCCTTCTCGGTCTGCTAGGCAACAGCATTTGTTGCCTTTTTCAAACAGGAAGTGGGAGTGGAGTTATACTCTGGTAGGGGGTGACTTGCTCTTTAACAACGAAGATGGCGTCTGAAGCGGCGTTCGCTGCGGCTCCTTCCTCTGTTCTATATGACTTGGACATGTCTTCTAAAAGCCTTTTTTCTAAACAAGATGCTTGCGCCGTCGGCAGACGCCATCTTTGACTACAGCTAAAAAGCACGATATAGTCATTCTCTCCTTTCTGATTGGTTATTTTTGAGCCGGCTAGTCCCGCCCCTCATGGTCCTCTGTGTAGAGTAGTCAGAGGGCGAGTCTGGCAGGCCAGGCTAGCGTGGGGGGGTTAACGCGTGTGTGTGTGTGCAGGTGAAAATCGCCTACGTGAACTTTGTGAACCACTGCTACGTGGACACGGAGGTGGAGATGAAGGAGATCTACACATCCAACCACATCTGGAAACTGTTTGATGACTTTACTGTGGACATGGCTCGGGTCAGAACACACGTCTGCAGTAGATCTGAGTTGTGTTCGGTCCTGGCCTGATGGTTCTGATGGTTCTGGTGGTTCTGGTCCTGCAGGTGTGTAACAAACGAGAGAAACGCCTCTCCGATCCCATTCTAGAGAAGTACATCATCAACGTGGTGTTTGACACCATCACCGCCTTCTTCAGCTCGCCATTCTCAGAGAACAGCACGTCTCTGCAGGTGGGGGGGGTCACATCACCTGTGGGGGTTGCGTGTGTGTTTGTTTTAAACTGATCAGGTGTGTGTGTGTGTGTTAGACTCATCACACAATCGTAACTCAGCTCCTCCAGTCCTCCATCAGACTCCTGGACTGTCCCTGGCTCCAGCAGCAGCACAGAGGACAAGTGGAGACCTGCATCAAGACGCTCTCCATGACAGGTAACACACACCTGACTCCACCCCCTTCAGGTGCCGAAGGAGCTCCTAAACATAGGAATCCCAAATCCAGAACAACTACTCGAGTGTGGGATAAGTTTTCGGAGTCATTTCCGGTTCTGAGATGTTTCTGCTGTCCGTAGCGAAGAACCGGTCCATCCCGCTCTCTTTGGAGCTGGAGGCCCTGATCAAGAACGTGCTGGCCAACTCGGTTCAGAACTCTCTGAACCGCTCCAACCCAAACTACAAATCCATGTCCCGGTCCGCCAGACCCATTCCCTCCAGTAACCCCTGGGACTACAAGAACATCATCGAGAAGCTGCAGGTAAGCCGCTCACCTGCTGAGACCCGGAGAAATGCATCGCTTCTCTACACAGAACCCGCAAGCTGGTACCAGAACATCAGCTGATGGGTTGTTGACATTTCAGGACATCATCAACACGCTGGAGGAGCGTTTGAAGCCGCTGGTGAATGCTGAACTCTCCGTGTTGGTGGACGTTCTCCATCAGCCGGAGTTGCTGTTCCAGGAGGGAACCGACGTCCGGCAGCGCTGCGAGTCCGGAGGCTTCATCTCCAAGTAGGTCCAGGTCCACCAAGTCTCCGCTGCCAGAGGCGTGATGGGAAATGACGTTGATGTTTGTGGCGTGTAGGCTGATCCAGCACACCAAGACTCTGATGTCCTCGGAGGAGAAGCTGTGCATCAAAGTTCTGAGAACGCTGCAGGAGATGTTGATCAGGACTCTGGACTTTGATGAAAAGGTCAGTGAGGTCACAGGTTCTCCTCTGACCTGATCTGTCACGTGAGCTTTATTATGCTGGCGACACCAGAGCTGCTGTGTGGGTCCAATCAGAACGAGGTTCAACAGATCAGCCAGATATCAGAGTTCTGATCTGGTCCTACTGGACCTGGTAAACGGGACGGGAGGTTCCCAGATTCCAGGATGGTTTTAAATTCAGAAACTGCTCAGATGTGGAAAAATAGTTTCCTGTTCTGGATCTGATCTTGGTCGGATCTTGGTCGGATCTCTTTTTCTTCATTTCAGGGAATTTCACTGAGGAAGGTTCTGCTGCAGAACTACTTGTTTCCAAACAAAAAGAACAACCAGAAGAATGAGCTGGCTGAACTAGGAGCTGCTGGTAAACACACACACACACACACACACACACACACACACACACACACACACACACACACACACACACACACACACACACACACACGTTACTTCATGATGTTTCTTCACAATAAAAGCCCCAGAAGTACGTCAGGTTAGACTCAGCAGAAATCCTTGGAGATGAATCAAAAGGCCCATGAGGGTCATGTTTGGATGTACAGTAAGCTCCTGACAGGAAGTGACATCACAGGAAGAGGAAGTGCAACAGAATTGCTTGTTTGAAGGCCTGACGTGCGATGAGTGGATCTGTAGCATCTCCAGGTGTTCCACTGGGGCTTGCAGAGATGAAAGCTGGAGATAAGAGACCAAATCGTAAACCTGATCAGGTTCTGCTGCAGACAGGAAGAGATGGTCTCGATGGTTTTGCTACAGCTGTGGATGCTTGGAGATGAGGGGACCTCTCATCCTGTGTTTGTGGGTCAGGTAGTGAGCAGGAGCGAGACTGGGCCATGGTGGCTGCTGTTCAGTGCCGTTTGGACCGAGAAGGAGGAACAAAGCTGTTCACGGATCTGGTGATGAGCACCAAGAACGACAAGATCTTCCAGGAGAGCATCCAGCTGGCCATCTGTCTCCTGGAGGGAGGGAACACAGAGATCCAGGTAACACCTGAGAGAAGACCAAGTTTAGGGACTGGTGCTGAACTGGTTTTAGTCTTGTGTCTGGAACCAGACCTGAACCTGCTAATAAAACCAGTAAGATCTACTGGGCCCACAGCAGAACCTACTGATTGATCTGTTGAAGTCCACTTCCTGTCCTTCTGCAGAACTCCTTCTACAAACTGATGATGGGCGACAACAAGTCCGAGAAGTTCTTCAAAGTTCTTGATGACAGGATGAAAGAAGCTCAGATGGACATTAAAGCAACAGTTTCTGTCAACGTCAGCGAGATGACGCACAAAGCTAACGAGAAGGAGCTGGAGAGCGGTGAGACACGCTTCTCGTTAGATGTTTCAGGAAGCTGTGAGAATTTAACCTTTTTCGCCGTGTTCCACTTGTAAAGCAGGATCTGCGGCGCTGGTTCTTCCTGGTTCAGGAGGTCACCCTCTGCTGGTGCAGGGTCAGTCCGTCGCCTCCGCCCTACCGGCTCAGCCTCCTCCAGAGCAGCCGGAGATGGAGATGGGACCGGCCGTCACCATCATGAAACCCATCCTCAGGTTCCTGCAGCTGCTGTGTGAGAACCACAACCAGAACCTGCAGGTTAGTCGGTGCGAGTTGGCGCCACCTGGAGGTCTTCGGGAGAACTTCAGCCTGATGTGACCCGACAGAACGGCTCTGTTTTGTTTTCAGAACTTTCTGCGGGTCCAGAACAACAAAACCAACTATAACCTGGTTTGTGAGACTCTGCAGTTCCTGGACATCATGTGTGGCAGCACCACCGGTGGACTGGGCCTTCTGGGCCTCTACATCAACGAATCCAACGTCCACCTGATCATCCAGACCCTGGAGACGCTCACAGAGTACTGCCAGGGCCCGTGTCAGGAGAACCAGGTCCACCAACACACTAGAGTGGTTCTGTCTGAGAACTCGGCTCTTTCTTTGGGCTTTTGGCTTGTTTGTAACTCCTCCTGGTTTTGGACCTCATGACATCAGAACCTCTGAGGACTGTGTGTATTGTTTCAGACGTGCATCGTTACCCACGAGTCCAACGGCATCGACATCATCACCGCTCTGATCCTGAATGACATCAGTCCTCTGTCTCGATACCGAATGGAGATGGTTTTACAGCTGAAGGTAAGTCGGGTCACCTGTAAGGCTCAACCGTCAGCGAGCCGAATCTGGATCGGAACATCAGCTAGAGCCGGTCCTTGGCTGATTCGTGCTACCAGTAACGATCCTTCATGTTTGGTTTCTAGAAGCAGAATTTTTGTCATCATCGATTCTGTTATGTAGAGTTCTTTACGATGACCCGGTATTGCCCAGGAACCAGAACCGATGTCTAAGCTGCAGCTGTTCCACGCCTGCTTAGACTCCAGTAAACCTGGATGAAGATCAGACCGAGATCCTCATCTGTGCCCCAGACAAGCTGGTTCCCAGACTCAGAGACTCTTGTGGCGCTTACACATCGGCGTCGGCACGGTCGGCGTTCGGTCTCAAACGGGCGGTGTAGTGGTCACATATAAATTCCAGGGACTTCTCAGGAATGCGGAATTTCCCGAGCCTGTGGGCGGGGTTTAATGCACGTGGGAAAGTCCGCGGTGTCCTCCATAGAAAGGTAAACTAAGGCGGGCTAGTTTTGCTTTTGGAGACTCTGTAACACACACACACACACACACACACACACACACACACACACACACACACACACACACACACACACACACACACACACACACACACACACACACACACACACACACACACACACACACACACACACACCTCCGTGCTACAGACAGAAGTTTACTCAGCAGCATCCTGCATGTGGGACCTCTCTCCCCCTGAGCCTGAGATCAGTGGGCTCAGTGGTCTCCTTCAAATGCACCTGTTCAGGTGTTTTCATGTCCGTTGTCACCATTTTAATCATATTTTTGTGTGAAGCGCCTCGTGATTTTCATCTTGAGGCGTTGTATACTAGATTTCTTTCATCTCCAGTGAAGGTGTGTTACTGAAAAACAAAGTTTGAAGCCGAACTGGTTTAGTGTCAGTCTAAAAATGTTTATTGAAACTATTTTTGATTAAAAAGTCACATGATGAGTCTTTATTACAGATGCTTATAGATGAGAAGATTCTTCAGAGTGTAGTTCCCGCTAGCTGCCTTTAGGGGGCGGCGACCAACAATCAGCTGCTGTCTTGTAAAATTACATGTTGGATGGTAACTTCCTGTTTCTGGCCTGGTTGCCAGGACAACGCCTCCAAGCTACTGCTGGCACTGATGGAGAGTCGCCATGACAACGAGAACGCCGAGAGGATCCTGTTCAACCTGCGGCCTCGAGAGCTGGTCAGAACCAGAACCACAAAACCGGGGCAGATGAAACAGCTGTTATGACCCAAATTGGTTGGTTGTGTGTGTGTGTGTGTGTGTGTGTGTGTGTGTGCGTGTGTGTGTGTGTGCGTGCGTGCGTGCGTGTGTGCGTGCGTGCGTGCATGCGTGCGTGCGTGCGTGCGTGCATGCGTGCAGGTGGAGGTCATAAAGAAGGCCTACCTTCAGGACTGTGAGTGTGAGGAGGTGGAGGTGTCTTCTCGGGAAGTGGGACACAACATCTACATCCTAGCTCAGCAGGTGACCAAACGCAGCCTCCTGATTGGCTGGATGGTTCTGATGATCTGTGACTGGATCAGAAGTTTGACGTTTGTCTCTTTTTAGCTGGCGAGACACAACAAGTTTCTCCAGAACCTCCTGAAGCCGCAAAAGAAGAGTCCAGAGGGAGAGGAGGGCATCTCCTCCATGGTAACTGTCTGTCCTCTGGTTCTGGCAGTGTCTTTTGGTTCTGCTCTTGTCGTCCAACACTGAAGTCTTGCTGCGGTTTGTGTCTCTGCAGCTGAACCTGAACAACCGCCCTCTGTCTCAGATGCTGAAGTCCTCGGCTCCTGTTGATGTGGTGGAACAGGACCCGTTAGAGTTCTACGACCAGCTAACATCTCAGATAGAGGTACTGGTACCGCAGCTTCATGCTGTGGTTCTGAAAAAGGTCAATCCTTTTGAAATGATCAGATGTGTGGAGCTGGAACGAAGAACATCCTGCAGAACGTTAGGATGTCTGAGTTTTTAACTCCAGTCATTGGGTCTCGTCACGTAGGTCCACCATGTTGTTTGGCAAAAGCACGTAAACAATGAGTGACACGAGTTCTAAAACAGGAAAACGTATTGTCTAAGATTGTTTGTTGTTGTTGTTTTGTGTGCATGGCTTCAACTAGTTCAAGCCCAGTTATCAGTAGAAGTAGCTCGTCTAAGTGGGACAACAGCGAGCTATGAGAGTATCGAACGGAGAAGAAAAGTGGGACTGATGACACTTGAACTGGTCTCTACTGGTTCAAGCCCAGTTCACTTGTGGGAAGATTTAGCACACTTAGGACGGGCCATAGAGAGCGGTGTCAACAAAAGTTTAGCTGAGCTAGCTAGAACGCTACGTTCTTCCCGCTGGATTTATAACATTATGTCATCAGCGTTTCGCTTTAACTTGGAGCTGATGAAAACAGTTTTTGTCGCTGGCAGGGTCAGAGGTCAGCTCCTACTCACACCAGGACGAGGTTTTTCTTGACGACGCTCACCATGCTAAATAAATAACGTAAACTTAACAGACGTAATCCTACACTGGAACAATCTTGTAAATAATTAGCTCGTATTTCACCACAGTGGATGGTGCCGCGCATCCTCCATGGTAAAACCGCACGCCAGTCCTCGCCTTCCTCGTGAAATGTATGAACGTTAGTCTTACCTGGTAAAACGTGTTCGCTGCAAATCCCAAAATAATTAGAGAGCCGCGGTTCATCTCCGTCCTCAGCCTCATCAATGTTACTTAAAACCGACGAGTTGAGTTTACATCCTCGTCCGTTAGTGCAGCAAACGACCATCTTACAGTGAAAACGGCTCAAAGCTACAGACTGGCTCGTTTCATTGGAGTTTCAACGTGTAATCAAGTCTTTCTACCGTCCATCATGGCACAGGGGTGGTCACCTGAGCGGCGTGACATCATGCAGGGTACCTGCAGGTTTAAGAGAGCCAAATTTAAGACTCTTTTAGATCTTTTTTAAAGCTACTTTGACCAAATTTAAGCTATTATTGCCTGGAACCGGTGCTGACCACGTCGGGATTAGCCATCTAGTTACCATTAAACCTGCACTTCCCCATGGCTAGCTTAACCAGCTAGTGGGGCATCGTACACAAAAAAAGCCGAACACTAACTTGAAATTCACAAAACTTTTATAGAAATAAGACAATCTTGTTTATTGGGTCTTTGGTAATTTAAGACCTTTGGAAACTGTATTTAAGGATTATTTGTCATTTTTAAGGTCTTAAATTTGGAAAAGCTAATTTAAGACTTACGGACCCGCGGATTCCCCGCCATGTGCCCTGCTGTCAGGTGTCTTCCTGTTCCTCTGAAGGTTCCTGGTCTCTGTTCAGATTGTCCGGGAGGACCGCAGCATGGAGCAGATCGTCTTTCCCGTCCATCCCATCTGTGAGTTTCTGACGGAGGAGTCAAAGTCCAGAGTGTTCAACACCACGGAGCAGGACGAGCAGGGGTCAAAGGTCACACACTTCTTTGAGCAGACGTCCTTCCTGCACGGAGAGATGGAGTGGCAGAAGAAGCTGAGGAGTGAGGACCGATCGAGACAGAGTTCTGGTCCATCCTGAGTGGTTCTGGTTTGACCTGCGGTTCTGGTTTCAGGTATGCCCGTGTTGTACTGGTTCTCCAGACGGATGAGTCTGTGGGGGACCATCTCGTTCAACCTCGCTGTCTTCATCAACCTCATCATCGCCTTCTTCTACCCCTACGACTCGGGCCAAGGTACCACTGAGACGCCAGAACTTTAGCCCCGCCCCCTTTCCCCACATACACTCGACTCTAAACAAAAGATTTTATTCTTCATTGACTGAAATGTAAAAATCTTACAAAGGGATTAATCCAGGTTAAACATTTTATGTATCAGATTGACCCAAACCCAGAATCTAACCGGGCCGAGACCGTCGGCCCACGGCGGTGGCTGCAGATGTCTTCTGACTCTTGGACGGATCTGGGTGTGTTGTCAGAAGCTGCAGCTCATCCTGTCCGCGGTCTCTTCCTCTGCAGGAGCCATCGATGACTCCATGCTGTTGATGCTGTTCTGGATCCTGACCGGACTTTCGGTTCTGGGTCTGCTCTCTCAGCGTGGTCTGCAGCCGCTCACCCTGGCTCTGATCCTCAGGTCCATCTACCACCTGGGCATCGGCAACACCCTCATCCTGCTTGGGTCGCTGAACGTAAGAAACGCCGTCGCTCCGGTCCAGTACCCTTCTCCTCCACTAAACTGGACCTGGGTCAGGACTCTGGGTTCTGGTCTTCCTGACCTATTGTCTTCCTGCCTCCAGCTGATCAACAAGGTGGTGTTTGTGGTGAGCTTTGTGGGGAACAACGGGACCTTCATTATGGGCTACAAGGCCATGGTGATGGATGTGGAGTTCCTGTACCACCTGGCCTACGTCCTGACCTCCACCCTGGGCCTGTTTGTCCATGAGCTCTTCTACAGCATCCTGGTAAGTCTGAGGGTCCTCCTGAAGATCTGGCTTCTGTTGAGAAGAGAACCTTTAACGTTTTTCCGTGCAGCTCTTCGACCTGATTTACCGAGAGGAGACGCTGTTCAACGTAATAAAGAGCGTCACTCGCAACGGGCGTTCCATCCTGCTGACGGCACTGCTCGCCCTCATCCTCGTCTACCTCTTCTCCATTGTGGGCTTTCTCTTCCTGAAGGAGGACTTCATCATGGAGGTGGATCATCTGTCTCAGATTGCTGAAGGTGAGTTCTGGCCCTGTGCTCCGACGAACCCGTTCTCCAGAGGGTCGGTTCTGACTGCTGTGTGTTTAGCTCCTGGGCAGAGTGAAGCCTCGCAGGACTTCCTCAGCTCGTGTTCTTCAGACGGAGTCAGCTGCACCGCGGAGGTCGGCAACCGGCCTGAGGAGGACGGTATGAACCTCTGAAAGTCTCCTCTTGAAACATGCTGGTCCACTTGGAGCCGACCAGTAGGCTTACTGGAGTTTTAGGAACAAACCTCCTCCTAACAGAAGGTCATTTAGGGCATCTACACGGAACTCAGCACTATGAATGTTCCGATCGGGTGAAAATTAGCACCCGCCATCGGCTAAATGCAGGTAAATTCATGAAGTGGAGGCTTTGAACCTAAAGCAACGGCGGGTGTTGGTGTGTGGCAAATTATATTCATCTTGCTTAACTGGAACACAGAAGATGGCATTAATGATTGTAAACTAGCAGCAGCCGTAACTCACACGAGTCACGTTAGTTTGCTATAAAGAAAAAAACAAAACCAGGTGGTCAGCGGGCTGGGCTGAGTTAGCGTGAATGGGCGGGGCTACCTCTTGTGTTTTACCTCTGCTCCAACACACCTGATTAAGGCCCTGTCCACACGTAGCCGGGGATCTGCCAAAACGTGGATATTTTTCTACGTTTTGGCCTGTCATCCACACGAAAACGGAGTTTTTTCACACGAAAACGGAGTTTTTTAAAAACTCCGGCCAAAGTGAAGATCTGCGTTTTCTCCGTTTTGGGTGTCTGCGTGTGGACGGACAAAACCGGAGTTTTAAGGTCCGTAAAGTCACCTTCCGCGACAAAAAAATGCTGACATCACGTGTGCGACCTGTGTTTACACTAGCCGACAGCATGGATGCCCTCAGAGCTGCGCTCGCTTTATCAATCGTCCAAGCGCTTTCTGCTCGTTTGTTTTTGCAAGCGGAATTACTGCTGCTTGCGGAAGACCACAGACGAAGAACGAGGTTAAGAACGGGGGAAGTACTGCCGCCTACAGGTCTGGCATGTCCTTAACAACGTATTTATCCGGGTACGTGTGGACAGAGTTTTTTTTTTTAAAACGAGGTGGTGTGGATGCAAGTTTCTGGAGGGGCGGATATTCGTTTTTGAAAAAACCCGGCTACGTGTGGACTAGGCCTAAAAGGCTTCTGCAGAGCTGCTGCAGAGCTGTGTTGCATCAGAGAAATCACTAAAACATGCTGGATCTGCTCTACAGGAACTTCTCTGGTAGATAAATCCTCCTGGAGCTGATTTATGAAAGAGGATGTTAAAAGTTTTAGGAGGTTTTACCTGGATGTCTTTGTACCTGGATCCCCGGGAGCAGCTGGAGGTCCCTGTTTCTTTTCCTGGAAGTTGAAGAGAATAGCCGTGATGGATCAGTTGTGTGACAGACTAACGAGATTAGCTGATTTCAGCCCGATAAACGGATCTCTGCTCTAGCTGCGTTTGTGTGCGTGTTTTCCAGACGAGGCGAACACGGAGCGAGCGTGTGACACGCTGCTCATGTGCATCGTTACCGTGATGAACCACGGACTGAGGAATGGAGGCGGAGTTGGAGATGTTCTCAGAAAACCATCTAAGAACGTAAGAACCTTGTCTGGAGATCTGAGCGTAAATAAGTACGTTACTGACCAGGTGCTCTCCTGCGTGCAGGAGCCGCTGTTTCCTGCTCGAGTTGTCTACGACCTGCTCTTCTACTTCATCGTCATCATCATCGTTCTCAACCTGATCTTTGGCGTCATCATTGACACGTTCGCCGACTTGAGGAGCGAGAAACAAAAGAAGGAGGAGATCCTGAAGACCACGTGCTTCATCTGTGGTGAGTAGAAGGTTGCTAAGACCAGGTACTGAGGTCACCACCCAAACGGTCCAATCACGGAGCAGAACCTGCTGTTCATAACCGCTGCAGGTCTGGAGAGAGATAAGTTTGACAACAAAACGGTGTCATTTGAGGAGCACATCAAACTGGAGCACAACATCTGGAACTACCTGTACTTCATCGTCCTGGTGCGTGAGAAGAACAAGACGGACTACACGGGACCGGAGAGCTACGTGGCTCACATGATCAAGGTAGGACCCAGGTCAGAGTCCGGAACAGCACGCTGTGGTTCTGAGCTCAGACGTTTTCCTCTCCTCCTGCTGCTGCAGAACAACAACCTGGACTGGTTCCCACGAATGCAGGCCATGTCTCTGGTGGTCACCGACAGCGACGGCGAGCAGAACGAGATGCGGATGCTGCAGGACAAGCTGGCGTCGACCATGAAGGTGGTGATGAATCTGACCACGCAGCTCAATGATCTCAAAGAACAGGTAAACGCATCTCACGGTTCTGATCCAGACCTGCTGCTGAGGCCCGTTTGAGTCTGATGAACCATTCTCACTCATCATTTGCGTCCAGATGACAGAGCAGAGGAAGAGGAAGCAGAGGCTGGGCTTCCAGGATGTCCAGGTGGGAGCAAGTGTGGCGATTCCCCCGACAGCCGCCGGAGGAAACCATCAGATCTACAAAACATAAAAACATGGAGATCAGCTGGACTGATGCACCAGAACCCAGAACCCGGCACATCTGTTTGGTTTCCGGACTTCACATTAATCAGTCCTTCCATCCTTAACACTTAAGCTACACAATAATTTAATATAAACCTTCTGAAAGGATTGAGTGTCAAAATAAAAGCACCAGTGGTTTTCTTCTGTAAATAGAATCAGCTGTTTGGACTTTATGGGATACGTGTTTCTGTTTTTAGTGTAAAGAACTTTGTTTTAGATGAGAGCCGTCACATTTAGAGATACTTCCTGTAACTGAGGTTCTCACTTGATTTTCAAAATAAAATCGGTTTCTGATTCAGCTGGTTTTACTCAAGTCCTCGTCAGCCATCTAGAATGTTCTCACAGCAACAATCTGAGGAAACCCGAAACTCCACAGGAACCAAGTAAAGGAGCAGCTGATGGTTAGGAAGGCAGGTGCGGAACAGGTGAGCCAGGTACGCTCCAGCAGCACCGGCCCAACGAGTCCTGCCTTCTGCAACAAAGCTTCAAACAGACATCATCAACCAATCGGGATCGAGGACGGCTTTTAAGCAGCAATAAATCAGATCAAACGTCCCTGCGGACACCAACCAGGTGAGAAAGCTCCGCCCACCTGGAGCTCAGGTAGACTTCCCAGTAGAAGCAACATCCAGAATCTAAAGCGGGTCACAGGAAGTTGGGATTTCCATGACTGAACTGGTATGATGGTTTTTACACAGAACATTCACCTCCCCTGAGGAGGTCAGAGGAGTTGGATCAGAACCACTGACACCGATCATCCTGATCTAAATAAAGCTTCCCGCCGGAGCGCCGTGGCCGGAGTTCTGGCTGACAGCGGGGGGGATTTAGGGGCCTATCCCGAGTCTCAGCGGCGTCTCTCTGTAGAGCTGGCCCATTTATTCCGGGACTCGGTGGGCTCTGTGTGTTTGTTTTAGCCAACAGGTGTTGGGCCGGGCTCACATGTCGAGGCTTTTCTCTGCAGAGCCCAGCATTGTTCCAGAACCGGGCTGAGATCACAGTCTTCTTTCTGTCCACCGCTGTCTGGGTGAAATCCTGTTTGTATAAACAAGTGACAGCGTCTGAGGGTCTGGTCAGCTAGCCAACAGCAGCACTGTAAGCAGGAAGGCTGCATCAGCAGCAGCTTAACAAAGGAGTGAGCCTGAAGCCTCTTTCACACACGGATGTTAGGGATGCACCGATACCGATACTGGTATCGGTGCAGATACCAATACGATACTAGTATCGTATCGGTTAACCGATACCAGGAACTGATACCAATGCAGTTGCTTGAAAATGGCTTCACTGTAACTTGTCATTTCTGTTCACCTAATATTTTAGTTTTGTGATGATTTCTATTCATGTATTTTACTTTTTATCTACCTCACAGTCTTTTCCTGTTGAAAGCAGAGAAGAAAATAAAATCTGTATTCCAAATCATAACTTTTTTGTGTGGTAGAAGTATAGGTATCGGTAACCGTGTCGGCAAATATTCAGATCCAAGTATCGGTATCGTATCGGTTTGGAAAAAAGTGGTATCGTTGCATCCCTAATTAATGGAAGTGTCTGCTTTCCGTACGGCTCCCGCTTAAATCAAACATCGTGGAGTCCAATCAGAGCATTCACATCGGATATGGTGCAGCGGAGCTCTCCAGCGTTTCTGCACGGACTCTGTTCTTTCAGTTAAAGAAACGGCACGAGCCAGACACGAAGTGAGACGTTTCTCAGCAAGGTGCATGCAGTTTCAAAATAAAACTCGTCACACTGTTTTTGACTGCTTAATAATAACTGTATGACAGTTTATTTTTACAGGTGTATTTTTGGTTCACTGCAAAAGCATCACTAGCCACGTTTACATGCGCATATTTAATCGGATTGAATGCCCATTCAGATTGAAAATTCTGCATGTAAACATGTCAATCGGAATATTCTGATCAGATTCGGCCCGATCGGATTGAAATTTCAATCCGATTGAGAGAGGTGGTTTATTCCGTTCTTCATTCCGATTGACGTGCATGTGCACAGCCATTCGGATTGTTGGGGTAAAATAATGCCCACTGCGCATGTGTGCAACAGCCAGCGGGCCTCTCCGCTGTCATTTGGACTGCCTGACTTCAAAAATGACGGTGTAATTAACGAGCGGCGGCTTTTAAATCCGACGACAAGCCGTCCCGTTTCAGTAATATTTAATTCAGAACTTGCATTTTGTGGAAGTAAAATAAAAATCTGATTATTGCACAAATCATTCGACAAACATGTTCAAATCTGTACTGGAAATACGCAGGTTTATCGCGGGGGTTGCAGCGCACGGATCCCCGTTTCTGTCAGCTTTGAACGCAGCAGCTTCTGCAGCAGGTGATGGAGACGCGCTTGTAAAGAAGACAGGATAATCTGGGTTTTACAGACCTGATTGGAGTCTGATGTTGGGTAGGAAAACGTCCTCGGTTAAATACTCTGGACGACAGTAAAGTCCGTGTTCGTTAAAAGCACGTAAACGCAGATGACCTGAGATGCGGTTCGTTAATGATGAACACAGGCTTCTAAACTTTCTGAACATCTTCTGTTATTTTGTTTGAACAAATTTTTCTCAACAGTTTCAGCTGATCGTCACATGTTATTAATAATAAGCCACAACAGAGCTCAGTAATAAAACATGGGGCTAACCCCCCCCCACCCCCGCTCTGTGCCGCAGCGCAACAGCTGTCAATTCAGACCCGCGGACCAGCTGATCAAGAGGCAGACATAACCCTCCCTTATTTTAATCAACAATAAAATGCAGCAAAGCATATATGTGCAGTTATTCACTGAAGAAAACGTAACTTCTATGAGCTAAATAAAAATATTAAATTGAATAAATAGATCAGGAAAGCAGGAAGAATAGTTATTTCTGTTTTTACATTTTTCTTTTCGTTTACAATTTTTCTTTCGGCAAAGGCAACTCTGCGCATGCTCAACCTATTTAATCGGATTAAATGCTTGGTGCATATGTACGCACGGCATGATCGGATCATTTCAGTTCGTGTCCATGTGAACAGAGATTCGGAAATTCCGATCAACCAAGATTTCAATCGGATTGAGGAAATTTGCCAGATGAAAACGCAGCTAATGGTTATTTCTGATTATGGTAAATGTCTTCCTAGGGTTCTCCAACCCCCCAGGGTGCTTGACTACACAATCAGTCGTTCACCCATTCACACACTGGTGGGGATGAGCTACGATGTAGCCACAGCTGCCCTGGGGCGCACTGAGGCCTGCCGAACACAGGCGCCACCGGTCCCAGCATTCTCCGGTCGGGCTGGAATCAAACCCGCAACCGTCCAATTACTGGACAACCTGCTCATGAGTGTTTCATGCAGGCTGAACATGAGAATAGTCTCCTACACCTATCTCCTGCATTAGCTTCTGATTGAAAACACACGGTGAAGCTCTAGGATTAGAAAAGCTCGACAGATCTACGTCACACCAGCCCCTTTAAGAGGACACGCCACTCCGGCAAATCAGCGTAGTACTTCCACCGTGGCGGCATGGCCATGCGGGCATTTTGCAGCACTTGGTAGTAATAATACCGCAAGGCCAGACTTGAGAATGCATTTAGCGCCTTGGCGTAAACGAGGGAGGTGTCATGCGAGCTCCGGAAGGGAAATATATTACAAATAAAAGTGAACACAGATCCTAAGTTTTGCTTTTGTAATCAGAATCAGCTGAGACGGCAAACTGGAGCAATACAGCGCTCCTGGAGCTGAGATCACCAGGGACTGCACGGGGAGGACAGACCGCTTTAGAAGCGGCTTGTTAACAAAAATTAATGAGCACGACTTCATTCGCAATAAAAATCAAGTTATGTTTAAGATAAACGGAAGTCTGCAGCAGCATAAAGACCGCCCCACACCCTCTTTACACCGCCATCACCTGATCTTTTGTAAAAAGGACACGACTGTGCAGCATTACCATCGCGGTCTATGGCATGCCGTCACAGCGGTGCAGAAAATTGGCGGCATCGCTTTCTAAAATACTTAACCGCATCATGAGTCACCCATCTCGACTCCCGACGGGGAAGGCTGTTGTTGGTTTAGCGTCCAGGAAACAGCAGAGAACGTCTCGGCTAGTAGAAGCTAACTGTTAGCATTAGCAACTCCACCACACAGCAGAACTCCTCCAGGCTTGTGTTATTTGTGGAGATAAAACATCAACGTCGCAGAGCTAACAGAGTCAGTGGTAGAGTCGTGTTGCTGTTAGCCAATCAGAGGAGAGATGTTTAAAACCCAAGGAGTAAGTCAGCTGCCACTCTTGTCCGTGATGATCCAAGCAGTTCTGGGCTGTTGCCCCGAGTACGGCTAGCAAGGCATTCACTCCTACCAGAGGCCACTGCAAATGTACTGATTAAACGAGTTTCCCACACCTTTAATGTGTCCAGTCTCTACTCATGTGGTGCGGTCCTGGGAGCAGAAATCTGGAGACATTCAGCACACGAACTGCAGTCAGTGTGAATGAGGTGTGAACGTAGACGCCGTGTGAAAACTGGACCGCCTCCGTGTGAGGCAGGATTCGGTATTTCTCATCCCTCCTGCAGACTGAACCAGAACTGGTTCTGTAGACAAACTGATGCGGAGACAAACCAGCAGCCGACTGAATCACCACAGAACTAACAGGTTTTGTGAAAATCCACTGGAGTGGTTTTGATTTTAGTGATGTTTATGTTTAGGATTCTCCCACTATGGTTCAAACACAAAGTTCTGGTGAGAAGACCCGTTGGATTATCAGAACCACGGATTTCTTTCCCAAAAACAACTTTTCACTAAGTTTTTTTGTCGGCACGTGACCAACCGAAGCAGAAGTTAGCTAGCATTAGCCATGACTTCAGCTAGTTTCCATGTGAAAATAAACCATCAGGAGAGACGTAGTTGCGTTATGTCTTAAAAAATGAGTTACGTCGTAATCGTTTAGGCGACACAAGCTAATAAACACGTTAGCGTAGAATTTTCTTCTGAACCTCTGATAACAAAATAAAAGTCAATAAATCAACAGCAGAAAGTTTGTAAGCATCGTCAGTGAATCAAATATTCATTTAATTATTACAAAACTATAGTTTTATAACTTACAATACAACATTTTGGGACTTTTCATATTCAGGACACTTATTTTACAACAGGAAGTGTTTTTTTTCCTGTCAAAATAAAATACTAGAGTATTTTGCAGTTAATATTTGCACGTGTGTTGAACTTAAACACTTTTCTGTTTCTCTGTGTGACGTGATGTTCTCCTGAGGAACTCGTCTGGTTAAATGTTGAGTGGGGTTACACTGACGGGTCTACGGGGATCATTACAGCTGCTCCTGTCAGATATGAGGTTCCACACCAGAACACCAAGGATTACATAGAATCAGCTGGCAGAGAAGGAGAGCAGTTAGAAGAGCATAAAACCCAAAGTGACAGGAGCTCCAACGGATCTGAGACAACAGAATGTTTGGTTCTGTCCTGTAGCAGCTGATGATGGGCGCAGACAGCTGATGGATGACAGGATGATGGACGGATTACAGAGATATGTCCCTCAGTAAGGCTGTAACTAAATCTTTATTTATAAAAACCTCTGAACACAAAGAGCTTCGGCCAGAGACAGAACACAGACGACAAGAATCAGAGCTCTGAATCATCCATCCATCCATCCATCCATCCATCCATCGCTACATCATCCATCCATCCATCACTACATCACCCATCCATCCATCGCTACATCACCCATCCATCCATCCATCTATCCATCGCTACATTACCCATCCATCCATCGCTACATCACCCATCCATCCATCGCTACATCACCCATCCATCCATCCATCGCTACATCACCCATCCATCCATCCATCGCTACATCACCCATCCATCCATCGCTACATCACCCATCCATCCATCGCTACATCACCCATCTATCCATCGCTACATCACCCATCCATCCATCCATCGCTACATCACCCATCCATCCATCCATCCATCTATCCATCGCTACATCACCCATCCATCCATCCATCGCTACATCACCCATCCATCCATCCATCCATCTATCCATCGCTACATCACCCATCCATCCATCGCTACATCACCCATCTATCCATTGCTACATCACCCATCCATCCATCCATCCATCCATCGCTACATCACCCATCCATCCA
>NC_091755.1:46331675-46381675 GCF_043380555.1 Nothobranchius furzeri | reverse complement strand
AATAAAGAATGACTCTGGAGTCGATGAGAGAAAATGCTTCCATAGATGGTTGAGGATCCATCCAGACCACAGCTGGGCTTTACGATGGCCCAGTGAAACCAGTTTACCCAGTGAGCTGCAGCAGAGGAGGTCACATGAGTGGAAACTCTGGGAGGTTTTAAAGTGAGGTGAAGTTCAGCTGGACCTCCTCACAAAGAAACGCCACGACAACAGAACCAGACCCTCACTGAGCTCCAGACTCCAAACACGGTGAGTTCAGCATTTACTACATTACCCATCAGCCTCGGAGGCTGCAGCGGAGGGAACAGGTGAAATGATCCTAAATTATGATGTTTATGCTACAAAATCAGGAAAATAAAATGTTTTCAAAAGACCTCCGGCTCCTCTCAGGAACTGCTGAAGAGAAATTGGGCATAAGAAGAACAGTGGTTCGTTTTTCACGCTTCTGGATCCGAACTTGAACCGGACCAGTTAGCGTCGCGTTTACTTTAATGGAAATCTGAGTTCTCCTTCCTCATACGGAGGAGAGACTCCAGGAAGATGAATGACCCGACCGTGTCAGAACCGGCCGGTCGTCTCTCACCAGAACCGGACCAGATGAAATCAGCTGTTGGTATTCTACAGCCCACAGACGCCAGGCGGGGCGGCGGCGTTTTAATCCAACTCAACGCAAATCTTTGTTCTGATTTTGGACAAAAGGCAGAAAAGCTTCAGCTCGCTATCCAGAAACAGAACATCTGATGCGATCGGTGTTTACAGGCAGGGGTGGTGGGTGGGTATTACCGGGATACCCCCCCCCCCCCCCCCCAGCAGCTGTTGGTGCTGACAGCCGAGGTGATTCACCGAGGTAAACCAGCTTTAGTCGGAACATGACTGACATTCCAGTTCGTCAACATCATGTTTCCCTTTGGGATTCAAACAGATCCATCTAATCTGGGTTTAACTTTAATCTCTGTTAGTAAAAGTTCAACATGAAACCCATCAGGTTCAGAATCAAGTCAGAACAAAGCTGCAGTCCCCAGAGCACCAGAACTTCTGGGTTTTTGCAGAGGATCACAGCGTAGGGAGACAGTTCACCTGTGCTGGCCACTGACCCACGTGCTCAAGTCACCAGCCTGTTCAGTAGAGATGCTCCAATCAGATCACAGGAATTTCACGAGAAAAAAAATGTAACAAGCATGCCTGCAGGGGCGGCGCCGGCATTCTTTACCTGCAGTAGCTTTACCGTCACACGTCCACTTTTATGTAAAACATCCACATGTACATGTCACTTCTGCAAGCGGACTCGGAGCCTCGACAAGATGATGCATTTTAGCCTGTATTTCTATATATTCTGCAGACACTGTGCGACTTTTTTGTTTGTAGCACTCGGTTTCAGCTCACACCGTACGTCTGGTAGCAACACGTCGGACCTAAAAATGTGCTAAAAATAGCAGTTTTTACAACACGTCTGACTTTTTACTGTGTTGTTATTGACGTCTGTTGTCCCTCGGGATTGCTGCAGGAGGACACGAGTATTTATGAGGAAAACGAAAGAAAGTAAATAAATGTTTTGTGATCAGTGTAATTTGACATAACCACGGCAAACATGCCTTCTCAACAAATTGAAACGGACGTGTGTTAATAGGGAAAGCTGGCGAGCCATGTTTGCGCATGCGCCGTGAGCGGTTCTGGTGCTGTTTGGGCCGCAGCCGCTTGCATTTGTTTACTGTGAAGTAAAGCTGAAGTGCTGAAGTTCTGAAAACTAATTTTGAATAAAACTTGAAGAATAACTGGTAATTGCTCATTTCAAGAGGTCTTTCATATTTTATAACATGCTGTTTGATATAATGGTTTACAAACACTAAAGGGTCATTTATTAGAGTACTCGATTACAAAAATATTCGATAGCTGCAGCCCTAATTCCATCCATCCATTTTCATCCGCTAATCCGGAGTCGGGTCGCGGGGGCAGCAGCCTAAGACGAGAGGCCCAGACTTCCCTCTCCCCAATCACTTGGGCCAGCTCCTCCGGGGGAATCCCAAGGCGTTCCCTGGCCAGGTGAGAGACACAGTCCCTCCACTGTGTCCTGGGTCTACCTTTAGGTCTCCTCCCGGTTGAACGTGCCCGGAAAACCTCACCAGGGAGGCGTCCAGGAGGCATCCTGACCAGATGCCCGAGCCACCTCAACTGGCTCCTCTCGATGTGGAGGAGCAACGGGTCTACTCTAAGCCCCTCCCGGATGACCGAGCTTCTCACCCTAGCTCTAAGGGAGAACCCAGACACCCTGCAGAGAAAACTCATTTCAGCCGCTTGTATCCACGATCTCGTTCTTTCAGATATTACCCAAAGCTCATGACCATAGGCGAGGGTAGAAACGTAGATCGACCGGTAAATCGAGAGCTTCGCCTTCTGACTCAGCTCTCTCTTCACCACGACAGACCGGTACAACGCCCGCATCACTGCAGATGCAGCACCAATCCACCTATTGATCTCACGCTCCAGCTTTCCCTCACTCGTGAACAAGACCCCGAGATACTTAAACTCCTCCACTTGGGGCAGGACCTCATCCCTGACCCGGAGAAGACATTCTACCCTTTTCTGAATCAGTACAATTCCACAAAGGTAAATGTATTCATGTGGTCATAAGTAAAAGTTATCATCTGTTCTTTACGCCGTGAGAAACCGTGCACTTCTGGAGTGACTAAATTATCGTTACTCCTTTTAAATGTAACAGTTACGGGCTGCACCTGCAGCCGGGTAGCTGCCCTGGCCCGTGGTTAACCGTAAACTGTCCCTCCAGACCCCCTTCCCGCCCACACGGGAACCCCAGGACAAACAGCAACTGCTTTACCAGTGGCTAATGGGGATCTTAATAAAAAACAAACAAAACACACAGGGAACCTTTGCTCCTGCTCTATCGACGCTTTTCCGCCTGCTCTTTGAACATCATCCTGACGCAGAACCAAAGTCCGCTCGTTACAACATCCTAAAAACAACGTTAGTGGGATGAGAGCTGAAATGTCCATTAGGACCTGTTGCGTAACGGTTTGCCCGGCATCCCAGCGCATCCTGGGGCCACACTTTCCCACGCTCCCAGGCTGCGCATTTTCCTAACCGCTTCTTTTTTTTAGTTAATTTATTTGATCATGTGACAAGCTCTTCTTCTGTGGTTTTGATAGTGGCGCTCTCGTGCCCACTAGTAGCAAAAACATGTATTGCACCCCCGCACAGCAGAAGAACATGAGCTCAGCTTGCTGTTAGCCAGGAAACTATTCTACCCGGTTATAACAATAACGACAATTAACCGGTTACCTGTTTACATCCCTAATGTCTAGTGTTCAGGGTGAGGAACTGGACACCATGTAAACCGTGGTTTGCTGTTTGTTATGTTTTTATGTTACCTATGTCTAGATTATACACGTATATTTGGATTTACTATATTTTATACAAGTGTGAAGTGAAACCAAATGAGAGATTTTAAATGTTTTCATTGGCTGTTGGCCTCCGTGACCCCACCTTCAGCTCCTGATGACAGCGGTTAGTAGGCATCATTGGCTCAGGGCTCGGTTCTTGGTCCCCTTCTCCTCATCTACATGCTACACCTTGGGCACATCATTCGCCATCGTGGACTCCAATTTCACTGCTATGCTGATGACAGCCAACTCTACCCATCTAGAAAAAGCATCACCTCCACTACCGTCTCCACTAGAACAAACTGCCTCAATGCTCTAAAATTATGGATGTCTACAAACTTTCTCAAGCTCAGCTACAGTAAACCTGAGTTAATCCTAACTGGACCCAAATCCCTTCTCTCAGTAGCCTACTCTATGGTCTTCCATCCACACACATAAAAACTTCATGTTCAAAACTCAGCTGCACGGCTCCTCACTCACACACCTAACCGCGGTCCTACAAAGCCTTTATTGGCTTCCCATTCAGCAGCGCATTCACTTCAAGATCTTACTCATCACCTACAAGGCCCTCAATAATCTTGCCCTTTGTTATCTATCCTCCCTTCTCGCTGTCTCAGATCTTCTGCTTCCAGTCTCCCTCTCTCACACAATAACTTCAAAACATCTCACCACTGGGGACAGAGCTTTGTCTGTGGCTGCTCCCACCCCAAACATATTCTTACTGCTGATTCACTTCAGAAACTCAAAAATCTGTCTCCTTCTCTCTGTTTGTAAAGGGTCTTTAAGTAGTGGTTAAAACCTATGCACTACTATTAATATTATTATTATTATTATATTACGGCCCAGCTGATGTAAAACCATGAAGAGCGAGTAAATGAGATCAGGAGCTGAGTGCCTTCATATCAGGACCCAAATCCTCATCGTTGCAGAAACACGATACAAATAAAGACATTTTGAAAAGTCTACTGTCGCATGTTTCATGCATCAATTATTCTTTACTTTACAATATTTTTTTAAAACGGCGCCAAAGGAGCTCAGATAAACATCAACCCCGTGGGACAAAACCCCACAGCCTTCATTACTCCTGGACATTTAAGGGGTTAAAGCAGAAACTGAGGTTTGAAACCTGTCTCAGTTTTATTATCTGTGATTTATTTCTATGAAACATGTTTGTTCTGATAAAATGGAGTTGGTGTAAACAGCTTCGGACTACCACCGCGGGGGTGTTTCTGCTCCTGGAAGGACTACTACTAGCTGCCTTATTATGGGATGTTCATCTTTCCCAGAAGGTGGTGCTCCGATCACCTCACTGCCCTCTGATTAAATCCATCTTCATTTCCTCAGATGTCTCGATTCCTGGACATGGATGAGTTTGGAGAAGCTGCTCGATTCCTCCGGCTCACCAACCTGGAGCAGCTGGCAGCCAAGGCTCAGGCCTTCGATGGTGAGCATCTACCAATCAGCCAGAACATTATGACCACTTGCCTACTGAAAGTCTCCTTTAGCTAAGTCAGACCAGACCAGTTACCTTCTGGAACCTGTGATGTTCTGCTGTGGTGTCTGGAAACAAGTCCGCCTCTGAGGTGGATCAGAACTGTTGGTCCAGAACACACAGGACACTGGAATGGACCGAGACGTGAGAGGGTGGTGATGGAGGGAAACAAAACCTGCGTGATTCTGTTAGCATCAGTATTAGCATCCTCCCGCTGGGGGAGCTTGGTGCTATGGGTGAAGCTGCTCTTTGAGCTACGACTCAAAGCGTCGTCACATCCAACTGTAGAACTTCCTCTTTTTGACTTTGAGAGCAGATTGTTCACTAACCCTTTAGCCAGTACTAGGGTAGTCACTGTGTGAAAATTTAACCTCACGGTTATTGAGACCAAAATTATCACGGTTTTCGGTATTATCGTGGTATTTTTTTAAACGTGTTACATTTTCAGACAATTAAATAAACCCTGTATGTCAGGAAAATATTGTCCTCAGTTTGTGTCTAAATTTAGCCTAAAATGTGTTATTTTGTAATTATGTTGTTTATTTGTTTACATTTTTCTCCTTTAGTCTTTAAAATACCAATATTTGCCCATAACTCCTTATTTTATGTCTGTTTGATGTCATCATTTTAAAAATATTAGACCAGATGATACTCAGTACTCGAGTAGCCTTCTAATCAGATACTTTTTTACCCTTACTTGAGTAATAAACCCTATATCAGGAAAATATCGTCCTCGGTTTGTGTCCTTCCAGTGAGCTTTGCAGATGTGGGAAAATGTCATCAGGCAGTAATCGTTGTTAAATTCATAATTATTCTCGGAGAGAGTCCAACTCTTATCTGCCCCTGGGAGCCCCGTAATGCATAGCGTCATTTCAACATGGCGGTGTCCGCGACACGGTTTATATGCAGGTAGCGGCGCTGCGGCTGCTTTATATAGCGACTCGTTGCATTCTCCCTCAACCCAAATCCTCGGATCACGCATTTTAGCTAAAACGCTGACATTAGCTTGTTGACTGTAGAGTTGTGGGTGATGGTCAAGCAGATGTGTCATGAGATTTGAAGCGTTGCTGCCTTTCACAGACACTTTTTCTGCACGTGCTGCAAACAGGATAGCCGTCTTCTATCAACTGTCCCTCGGCATTCTTCACATATCCAAAACATGCCCGTACTTCCCACTTTGTCTTCTTTGAGGGATAATAAATGTCCTGAGTGCTGCCGTCTCCTCCTTTGGCCATTATTTCAGCTTTAGCTTCAAGAAAGTTTTGGTTGTAAACAACAAAGTGCGCATGTGCCGCCGGCAACTTCAGCAGATGATACGGTGGCTGGTAAGGGTCACCGCGCCTACACCGCAGCCACGCTAATCCACCGAGATAATATTTATTTTTAAAAACAAGACTGTTATTATTATTGTCAACTTTTTTACCGGGGTTTACCGCTACACCGGTTACCGTGACAACCCTAGTCAGTACCATGCAACATGAGCACTAACCTGTGGTTAGTGGTAATAATGTGTGGCTGTTGACACCAGGAGGCTTTCTATTTAAGCTAACCTCTGATTTGACTCTTTCAGGTACAAAACGCGTCTGGATGCCAGATGAAGCTGAAGCCTACATCGAGGTGGAGATCAGAGAACTGAACGGAGACAAGACCACCGCGGAGACGAAGGATGGACGGGTCGGTTAGCCGCGTCTCTGCACGTCAGATATTTAGTGTTGCTTGGATCAGACTGACACCAACCTTAAGACGAACCAGTCTTCAGAACACAAACCCCATCAAGCTTCAGCTGATAAACCAGAGACACAATTCCATGTTCAAGCTTTCCTTAAAATAAAGATAGATTTTAGAGACCTTTATGCTGATTTTTAGGGTCAGTTAGGGTCAGGGGTGAAACCCAAACAGAGAAGTAACAACAGCAGAAGGGTTGAAATAGCAGTAGGTTAAGGCTGAAGAATCAGGGAGGAGTTTGATTTCCAGATGGATTCGTGTCAGACTAACAGATCTGGTGGGTTTCCCAATTTAACTCCGCCTCTTTGATGCCGTTTAGTTTCTGGTAGTGAAAGAAGACGACCTGCAGCCCATGAACCCTCCAAAGTTCGACATGATCGAGGACATGGCCATGCTGACCCACCTGAACGAAGCTTCGGTTCTCTTCAACCTCCGGAGGAGATACAACATGTGGATGATCTATGTCGGTAAACCAGATGACCTAATCTACCCAAACCGGGTGAGCGATGATGAAGTCTCATCTCCGGTGTGGTTTCTGTCGGTTTCTGGGTTAGACGTACTCGGGTTTGTTCTGCGTGGCGGTGAATCCCTACAAGCTGCTGCCGGTTTACTCCTCCAATGTGGTGAACGCCTACAAGGGGAGGCGCCGTGCAGACATGCCGCCTCACATCTACGCCATCGCCGACAACGCCTACACCGATCTTCTCAAGAGTGGGTGAACTTTGACCTCCAACAGTAACTTCCTGTTTCCTTTAGAACAGTGCTTCTCAAGCCATGTCCTCAGCACCCGCCTGTCCTGCATCTTTTTGTTTCTAACAGCACTGCTTCTCTGCCGCCGCACACCTGACTTAAATGAATGAGTGATTAACAGGCTTCTACAGCACTTGATGTCATCCTAAGGGGACAATGCAAATATGTGAACCAGGTGTGCTGTAGCAGAGACATCTAAATATTTCCCTAAAAAGTCCACCTTCATATCTTCACTTGTCTTTGCTTTGGCATAAATTCATAGTTTAGTCTCAGAAGAGGTTTTTGGGGTTTTGTCTGACCTGCTTCCACCTGAACAACAAGTCTGTTGGGTCCATTTTTCTGGATGTCTTCCCGCTTGTCTCTGGTTTGATCAGAATGTCTTCATCATAACTCCGAAACACCAGAAAGTCTAGACTGCGACCCAGAGGACTAAAGTCTGTGGGACTATCTGAGTGACATTATCCTGTTTTATAAAACAATGCTGCAAAGCTGAGGCGCCATCTGGGAGCCTTAGAGATGGTCTGATCATAGCGGCAATGAAGCGCAATCCTTTATACAAAAGATTAGGCGATGGCGGTATAAAGGAGGTATGGGGGCAGCCTCGGCGCTGCCGCTGAAGTTTTCTCACAAGCCGCTCCTAAAGTTGTCTGTCCTCCACAGTCCCCGTGTGATCTAACCTCCAGCTCTAACGGAGAAGCTCCTGGAGCTCCGCGTCGCTCCAGTTTATCATCTCAGCCGGTTCTGATCAAAACTGAAATTTTCTGCCCGTCTTTACTTTCATTTTCAATACTGTAGCTAGCCGGAGCTCGGCAGTAACTCCCCATGTGATCATGACACCACCCTCTGTTGTGCCGAGGCGCGGTTTACGAACTTTAACTAATTTGCTGCCAGCCGTTTCCTGATCGGTAAAGCCCTTCGCTGCCAGAGTTTCTTGCCGTTTAAACTGTTTAAGAATCACAGAACGTTGCGCGCTAGGATGACGTTGACGCCAAAACAACCAAAACAAGGCGGAGACTCACCTCTTACATCAGGAAGAATCTGCGCGTTTGGAGCGTTATCCGTTCTTTCATAATCCGTTGTTGAATTGTGATCGGCAGAAGCTTTTCCGGTTCGCGTCTCACTTTTTTTTACAGCAGCGGCCCAAAACGATCTCCTAACACATGGATGTTCTGCTTCCTGATCACGTGACGTGTGACGTATGCCAATGAAGATCGGCTTTAGAGCTGAGATGTTTGTTCTCACGGTGCGGGGGCTCGTCCGACGCCCACACAGTAAAAACATGCAAATGATGACTTTAGTCGTCACTGGCAGTGAACGAGTTTACTCTGAAAGTTTATTTACTTGATTTTATTTCCAACAGATCGTGAGAACCAGTCGATGCTCATCACGTAAGTTGGAAAGCCTCCAATATTAAAACCTAAGAATTGTATTATTAAATTAACCATTTCATCATAATGACTTCATGTTTAGTTGTAATTTTTCTTACATTTTTTCCGTCTCCTCACCTCCTAAGCGGCGAGTCAGGAGCAGGAAAAACGGTCAACACCAAGAGAGTGATCCAGTACTTTGCCATCGTTGCTGCTTTGGGAGAAAATGTGAAAAAAGTTGTGAGTTTCGTTCTCTGAAGACTCTTTGATTTAGTGAGTCTAAAATGTTTTTGACAGGAAGCCGTTTGTTTCAGGGTTCTTTAGAGGATCAGATCATCGAAGCCAATCCAGCCATGGAGGCATTCGGGAATGCCAAAACCATTCGGAATGACAACTCCTCTCGCTTTGTGAGTAGAGCTGATCTAACGCTGGAGTTTAAGAGGGTTCAGACTCAGTCTTTATTAACATTTTATTTGACGGTGTTTTTCAGGGAAAGTTCATCAGAATTCATTTTGGTCCGACTGGGAGGCTAGCATCAGCTGATGTTGACATCTGTGAGTTGAAATAAGCGACTAGAAAGTTTGTGATGAACGAAGTTCTTTTTCTACAACATGCTCAACCTGTTTTCAGCAATGGCTGAGCACAGATTACAGAGTCTGTAATAATCTAAAGATTTAAGACAATCTGGAAATGAGGCATCAGCTGTCTGACTCGGAACAAGAAAGTCTACTTTTCCTGCAAATTTGTTGACATTTATTAACCCTCCCACTGTCTTCATGGGTGACCCCGCGAGGAAAGTTGACCATTGAGCAGGACTGACGGTTTATCCCTTGAGGTCCACGTGGCAGGGGTGAGGAGTGAGCACCACCTCACCCCTGCCACGTGGACCTCAAGGGATAAACCATCCATCCTGCTCAATGGTCAACTTTCCTCGCGGGGTCACCCATGAAGACAGTGGGAGGGTTACGCCAGGGACACACTGGCCGCGGAAGCGCCGCAAAAATGGGACCGCCTTCATTCGGCGCCCTTGTTAAGCTATTCTATAGACCACATGGGCCGCCGAAGCGTCGCAAATCGCCTCGCGCCGGCGCTCCACCCCGCGCCGTGCAGCGATCATTTCGGCGTTGGCTCTATATTTTTCGCGTGCCGCGGGTGAATCGCGTCAATTCTGGCAGGAAGTCAAACGTAGACATAAGAGGCAGGCCGGTAAAGTTAACAAAATAAAGCATTTCAAAATAAAATTCCGCAATAGTCAAATGTGTTCGTAAACAGACACTGCAGAAAAACCACACGAACACACACACATCGAACTTGTGTGCGTGTGTGACCAAGTGAAGGGGTGTGTGGTTTTGGGTGTCTTTTCACCGGAGCAAACAGGACAGAGAGGCAGAAAGTCTGAGGCAAGCAGTTAGGATGGATGACTTTAAATTAATTATGGAAGTTGAGAAACACAAGGAGCTGTACGACCCCGAAAAACGTGGTTATTTACGTACCCATGTCGGAAGAAACTGCTAGGATACAGCTGCAGAATTGGAGCGGGTTCCAAGAGATTCAACTGGCAGAAAAAACTCATACCATAGGTTCACACACACACACACACACACACACACACACACACACACACACACACACACACACACACACGCACACACACACGCACGTACAAACACTCAAACGTAGAGGAAAAGAGCTGAGAAAAGGCAGAGAGGAAATGGAGGACACCAAGTGTTTAAAAGAAAAACTACAGCTGAGCCGAGGCGCGCCTCGACTGGGGCGCGTCTGATCTGAACTGAGGAGCGGCGAGCAGCGGCCGAATTTCGTGAGCGATTCGCTTCTCGGCGCTTCTGTGGCCGGTGTGTCCCCGGCGTTATGCAGAACATAAAATGCTTTTTAATATATTGAAGGAAATTTGATTATTGTCAAAAATAAAAAAAAAACATCCAGCCTGGCATCAGATTCCTGGAGTGAAATGCTCCAAGGAATGATGTGATAAAAACATCTGGTTTGAGCGAGAGAAGATTCTCAGCTGTAGGTGTTTTTCCTCTTTGATCAGATCTTCTAGAAAAGTCCAGAGTGGTGTTTCAGCAGCCAGGAGAGAGGAGCTACCACATCTACTACCAGATCCTGTCCAGTCACAAGCCGGAGCTCCAAGGTAAATCCAGCCTGACCAACAGAAAGGTTCACAGCAACCCAGCCTGGAATCAGCCCTCTGGTACAGGTGCACAAACCAACAACAAAACCAGTAAAGCCACAGAAACCTGGATCTGCTAGGTTCATGCGCGTCCCCAACAAACCGCCCAGAACCGAAAACACCCGCCTCACCGAAACAGGGAAAACACAACGGAAAACCTGATTGTGGTTTGAACCCCGAAGGTCAGCATCCACGTGTTTCTGAAGCTACAGGTGACCACATCTGGGCAGATGTGTCCAAAGACGCAAACTATTAAATTAAAAAGTAAAAATTCACCTGTTGTCAGAAAACCCAAGTTGATTATTTAGTTCAACAAATAAAAAAATCAGATAAGCCAGATCATCTAACTTTAGGCTAGATTAAACCTGGTTTTATTACAAACACGTTACAATCAGGCTGTTTACCAAACAGAGACATCACCTGTCACAGGTACAGACCTTCACATAAGCAAGCTGAAGTCAGGTCAGCAGCCCGAGCGGAGAGGTTTTACACAACAGGAACCTGAACTTCTAGCTGATCTAGAGTAAAACAACAAAAACTTTTACATTTTAAAGATAAATCATTCATCGGTAACAGCAACGTTTGTATCAATGATAAACGATTTAATCACAAACAAAATCTGATAAATCACAAAACATAAAGTCAAGAGTGTGAAAGTGGCTCTAACCTCCAACCTAAACCCATAATTAACCAACTAACCAGCTAAGGGGAGAGTCTGACTCACCTGTTTCATCTTCTCGTTAGCAGGTTAGCAGATGCGAACAAAAATAGCTCGTTAGCATTCAGAAGATGGAAACCGGAAATTAAACCAAGTTCCTCATAAAACTAGAAGATTGTCAAATTATCTTATATTCTGATTTAGAACCGCTCCGTTTTCGGTGAGATCCAACAGAGACTTAATCTACTTTAATTAGCCATAGCCTCGTTTCTCCAGCGCACGCGGCTACATCCGGGTCATCTCCGTGATGTGTTCAAGTGGACTCGGAAACGTATCAACTCCGCATAAACAAGCGGTGAAGTTTAAGTAAAAAAAACTAAATTTTTGTTCTTTCACACATTTAACAAGAAATTTTATTAAAAGTAATAAATAAGTGTGTGAAAATTAGAAATAATTTATACTTTATATTACATAGCATAGCATAGTTTATTTATATAGCACATTTAAAACACAGCATGGGAGCTGCCCAAAGTGCTGCACAGGCTAAAACAAAACACAACCCTTCGAAAGAACTAAAACAGAGGATAAAAATCCCAAAAGCAGATAAAACATGATGAATACTAAGAACACATTAAAACAATGACACAATAAAACACTAAAACGAGTCACTGTCTAAAAGCCAAAGCGTAAAGGTGGGTCTTTAAATGAGATTTAAAAACCGCCAGAGATGGAGCCTGCCGAACTCCAATGGGCAATGAGTTCCATAGCTTTGCGGCAGCATGCACAAATGCTCGTTCACCCCACGATTTGAATCGCATCCGCGGCGTGCACAGCAGCAAAAGGTCAGCCAACCTCAACGTGCGCGTGGGCACATATGGAGTGACTGTGCATGAGATAAGTAGATTAATGACACCAGTGCCACTGCTCCCTTGAAAATGATCTGTATAATAATAATATTAAAATTAATGATGATGATACTCGTGTGTTTCAGACATGCTGCTAGTCACCACCAACCCCTACGACTACCACTTCTGCTCTCAGGGTGTGACCAAGGTGGAAGGCATCAATGATGGGGAGGAGCTAAATCTCACTGACGTAGGACTGACCCACCTCCCAAACAAACCCCTCCCCTCCACACACTTAAGTCTAATCACCTGATTTATGTCTGCAGTGTGCCATGGACACTCTTGGATTCACTCCAGAGGAGAAGTATGGCTGCTATAAGATCGTTGGAGCCATCATGCACTTTGGCAACATGAAGTTCAAGAAGAAACAGAGAGAGGAGCAGGCTGAAGCTGACGGCACAGAGAGTAGGGCCAGTCCTAACCAGACAAACAGCGTTAAAACAGAAATGTTTGGTGCAACTACAGAACAGAAAAACAGCCGTAGCCAAAAGTTCTGAAGGGGAAACGAGTCTGAACTATTGGTCAGTCATTTCTATGGTTACAGAAATATTACTGACAATGATGCAGTTGTGTTGAGCATTTAGATGCTGGCTATTCTAAAGCGCCAAATTAGCTTGGCTTGACAATTACAGTGAGTTGAATCAAAGAGTTCACATCTCCAGTTTTGGTCTTTCTAGACCTTCATAGTCCCCGACTTGATGCCAACCAGTTTGTTTCCTGGAACCACTTAATTCTGACATCTGCCTTCTGATCTGGTACTTCATCCGACTGGAGAAGACATAATTCCTCCTCAAGCGGTTTTTGATTGGTTTGAGGAGTTCCTCTGGGAGAATATTAAGGTCCTGTTATTTTTTCAAGGCTGTTAGTTAGTCCACTCCCTTGGCTGAGAAGCATCCCTTCACATAAATTTCCCAAGATTCTTTACTGTTGGAGGACACGGGACTTATGAGTCCTATCTAATTCTTCTCCAAATGATCGTTTTTTCCAGGAACTCCAATCAGTCAGATATCAAAGACGATGACTTTCCTCCAGGCATCAGCAGTCCAAATCCTGGCCCTTCAGTGGAAGATCAGTTCCTGAAAGTTTTGTTGGAGAATAGTGGATTTTTTCTGCGCCGCTTAACACCAGACCATCCTCCTACAGTATTCTTCCACTGTGCTGCTGCATCAGCTTTAAAAGATGACTATGGTGCTTTTGGACTCTCTGAGCCACACTGTGAAGCCTTCTTCACAAATGTTATGCATTTTGGACTTTTGAGATTAGGTTATAAATCCTAACTCTGAACTATTTAGAACATTACGGAGTTCCTGCAAACTTCATAAAAACTGAAGCGCCAAACTTGGAGATGATCCGTATTTCTGTCATTCTCTGAAACTTTGGGTCACGGCTGTAAACAACACAAAACAAGCCTTCTGTTCACCTAAATGGTAAATGGCCCGTATTTGTATACCTCTAGCTTAGAGTTCTACAACCCCCCCAAGGTGCTTCACAACACAATCAGTCATCTACCCATTCACACGCTGGTGAGGATGCGCTACGATGTAGCCACAGCTGTCCTGGGACTCTGACAGAGGCTGCTGAGCACTGGCGCCACCGGTCCCTCCGACCACCACCAACAGGCAAGGCAGGTTAGGTGGTGCTCCTTCATCACGTTACAGTGTCTTGCCCAAGGTACAACAGCAGTATTCTCTGGTCGGAGCTGGGATTGAACCTGCAACCTTCTGATTACTGGACAATCCGCTCTATCTACCTCCTGACACATCAAAGATTTAGTGTGACACTGCTGGTGGTGGTCAGAGGGACCAGTAGCACCAGTGTCGCGTCCATCAGTGCGCCCCAGGGCAGCTGCAGCTGCATCGTAGCTCATCTCCACCGTGTTGAGTGGGTGGATGTGGGGTCGTACAACCCTTTACCGTTTACATCAACTGGATTATGAAGTTTTAACCTCTAAAAACGTGACTTGGAACCTAAAAACTTCCCATTTGGAAAACACGAGTCAAGTCTAATACTTTGTTTAGATAATGTGTAGAACAATTAATGGTGTAGTATTTACTGGTGTGCTTATTGTGTGCTCAGGTGTGGATAAGGCTGCATACCTTATGGGCATCAGTGCTTCTGAGCTGCTGAAAGGACTTCTGAACCCCCGAGTCAAAGTTGGAAATGAGTTCATCGTCAAAGGACAGACAGTAGAGCAGGTGATTCGCCACAGTCCAACGCCGCGCCGCAACAAAACAGCACCTTTACAACAGGTCACTTCCTGTCTGACCGCAGGTGAACTACGCAGTGGCCGCCTTGGCCAAAGCTACTTATGACCGGATGTTCAAGTGGCTGGTGGGTCGAATCAACTTGTCGTTGTACACCGCTCTGCCTCGTCAGTACTTCATCGGAGTCCTCGACATCGCCGGGTTTGAGATCTTTGAGGTAAAGACAAAAAACCTTCAAACACAAAAACTCTTTAATCCCATCTAGATCTTAAACATTCAAATCATCGTTTATGTTCAAAATGGATAAATATATTGTGAAGAAAGCATCAAATTAGCAGATCGATTCAAAACCTTCAGCACTGAAAGCAAAGTCTTTAATTATTACTCAGATATTCAGATCAGATTTTCAATTAAATATATTTACTAATTTTTTCTTTACTTCACAAAATGATAGTAAACAGAAGAAAGAGGAGTCGGTTGGTGTTCCATCAGGCGTCTGCATTATTAAAGGAGTCGAACACAGAAAACCCATTTCTCATGATTATTTCTGATTCTAACGAGTCACGAGTGTTTCATGCAGGCTGAGCATAAATAGTCTCCTACACCTATCTCCTGCATTAGCTTCTGATAGAAAACAGACGGTGAAACTCTAGGATTAGAAAATCCTGACAGATCTACGTCACCCTGTCACTAACATTCATGGACTCACCCATGACGGGAAAGCTGTTGTTGGTTTAGCGTCCAGGAAACAGCAGAGAACGCCTCTGCTAGTAGAAGCTAACCGTTATCATTAGCAACTGAAAGGCTTTTAGCAATTCAATTCAATTCAAAGATACTTTATTAATCCCAGAGGGAAATTAGAGTTTCAGTACACACAATTCAGAGATTAGACACACATGGGCAAGACACGTGACAAGAATTGGTGACTGTAGTCATTCGCAACCCTGAGTCGCGCTACCTTAATAGAGATCAGGGGGTTACATGAGGATTGGTTTAGGTGGAGGAAAAAAAGGCACTTCAGAGTTACCCTCCACAGGAACAGACTTCAGACATCACACAACATAAGTGTCCACTAGGTGGGGTGGTAGGGTTTGGGACTCTCCACACTTCAGTTCCTGCAGCCATGATAAGCAGCGCATGTCAACTCAGTCTGAACAGGGAGAGGAGCATTGAGGGTTGGAGGGTTGCAGTGACCCTGGAACGATTCAGCGGCCTTCCTGCAGTCCCGCCCAGGCTGGGATAGGAGACAGAGTTGAGTTGCCATAGCGACGGCACATTCCACATATCTTCTGAGGGGGGAGTTTTCGTTGGAGCCTTGCAGGCTCAAGGGCGCCAGATTCCGATTAGAAATTGTTTTGGGGCCAGACAGAGATCATTTCCTCTCTCTCTTACAGTTCCTTGGTCCTCAACCTCTCAAAATCCCAATAATGGACATTAATCGATCCCAATCCGTGCTGATTCGTTCACTCTATCCTTGATGGCATCCATCTTTTGTGCCAATGAATGAATCTCGGCCAAAGTCCCAAGCTTACGATTCATCTCGACAACTATGTGAGTCTGTGAATTCACAGCGCGGTGCAACCCATCTCTTTGCTCCGGGAGCAGGCCAATATTCCTCGACAGCTCGTTAATTTTCCGGTAAGCCAGGAAGCCTCCAAGGCCAATGAGCAGGAAACCCGACACCAACACCACAAATATCCACAAGTCTTCAGAGTCCTCCACAGACAGCTGAGATAAACAAATCAAGTCCCACTGTTTCCAGGAGTCCATGATGTGTCCAACAGGGTCTGTCCAGGAGGGGCATCCGAGAGCCCCTTCTCCCGTTCTCATTGAAAAAATTGTATCAATCGCGTTGAGTGACCAACTGACGAGGTCCATTTTAGTGATTTCAGTTTCCAGAAAAAATGCAGAAGCAGCCGTGCACCCAGCACACAGAGACAGACAAAGGGCCTTGAGGATAAGATATGGAGGAGAGGAGGAAAAAAGCGTCTGCACCCTCCGAGAGCCGACTTGTTGTGGTTTTAAAGACATTCAAGTCTTTTAGAACAGAGGAAAGAGCCGCAGCAAACTCCGCTTCAGTCGCCATGTTTATGATAAACTCGGCGTTATGGTATGTGACGTACGCTACTCAGCGCTGATTGGCTCGGTTAGAATTTGCAGGGGGTGGGGTTATTTGAATAGGAGAGATCCCAGACTCTGTCTCTGTGCAGAATTAAACAGAGGAGGAGTCTGACAGGCCAGGCTAGACTTGAAGCCCTTTCTAGGTGGAAATGGAGCAGTCCTGGTGGTTGTGGATGCGTGCATTCGTTCAGCATTTTTTTATTTTTTTCGCAGAGTTGGAGACGTCTTTACGGTGGGTTAACTGCAGCGTTTCACACCGTGGTTAATAATCATTCATTCCTACTAGAAACCACTGCAGATGCATTCATTAAACAAGAGAACCACACCTTTAATATAATTATGCTTCTAAACTTAGAAACAACAAATCTGATGATAAATTCTTTGATTTTGTTTGTTTTTATTGCAGTTGAACAGCTTTGAGCAGCTGTGCATAAACTTCACAAACGAGAAGCTGCAGCAGTACTTCAACCACCACATGTTCGTCCTGGAGCAGGAGGAATACAAGACTGAGGGCATAGAGTGGACCTTCATAGACTTTGGTCTGGACCTACAGGCCTGCATTGACCTCATAGAGAAGGTGCATTCAGACTCACAGTAATGCAGGGTTGCTGGTTGAAAACCACAGCCTTAACGCAATGATGTCATACGTCTATAGCTCCAGCTAACGTGCCTGATCGTAGTTATTTTAGCGGTTAGTAGCTAAATGCTGTTGTTAGATGTCTGTGGGCTGGGTTGGTACTAAATGATTAGCATGCATGTTTAGGGGCTTGTGGTCATGATCGCAGCCAGTCTGACAATAACGAGGATGTTTCTGAGGTGACGGATTAGCTCGCACAAAGCTAACTGGTGCTAGCTTGAAGAATCAACTTTTTCCTGGAGAATGATTTAAAAATGTGCCGTAGGCTGACATTATATACTTCAAGCAGGGCCCAGACGGTGTGACATCACTACAGTATGAGCTGTTACGCTTGTTTGTGATTTAACACTGAAATCAAGACTGGAAAATGTGTGTTTGTGTTTCTAGCCAATGGGTATTCTGTCCATCATGGAGGAGGAGTGTATGTTCCCCAAAGCCACGGACCACAGCTTCAAAACCAAGCTGTACGACCATCATCTGGGGAAGTCACCGAACTTCCAGAGACCACGGCCTGACAAGAAGCGCAAATATGAGACGCACTTTGAACTGATCCACTACGCTGGAGTGGTGGGTCACCGCTGACGTGTTGGTTTTATGATCATTGGATCTGGTACCAGCCTGGTTCTAATCGTTGTTTATCAGAACCGTAGCACACCCAGCTTTAGATTCAGTTTGAAGCATCGCCATGGCCATGGGTGTTGTTTCCATTTAGTGTGAAACCGAGGGATCCAGATGGAGCCCGGCGTTTGTTTTAGTAGTCAGCTGGAGAGTTTTCCACATCCGAGTCTGTTTGTCACATTCAGCTAGTAGCAAAACTAAAGTTAACTCCTTACATCCTAAATAAACTAGGGAGGTTTGATCTCATCTGGCCTGGAGACCCAAACCGTTCATCTCAAGATCAATGAAAGAAAAAATGGTAAATGGTCTGTCTTTGATATAGCGCCTTCTAGAGTCCTAGAACCCCCCAAGGCGCTTTACAGCACAATCACCCATTCACACACACATTCACACACTGGTGGTGATGAGCTACGATGTAGCCACAGCTGCCCTGGGGCGCGCTGACAGAGGCGAGGCTGCCGAGCACTGGCGCCACCGGTCCCTCCGACCACCACCAGCAGGCAACGTGGGTTAAGTGTCTTGCCCAAGGACACAACGACAGCGGGACTCGAACCTGCAACCTTCCGATTGCCACCATCGCCCCATAAAAAAAACTATTTCCATCTAAATTAAATTACAGCACTCGCACGGCGTACGTTTTAGGACATCCTCAGGTGTCAGGTATCAGGTGTCAGACTTCAGACCGTGTGAAAAAGCCTCCAGTTTCAGGAAAAACTGCTTCAGGACAAATTTTGTCAAACCATAAGGCTCATGATGTCTGATAACTGGTGGGGGTCGCTTTATAGGCGCAGGCGGTTCGGACGGGGGGGGGGGGGGGGGGGGTTTGCGCGCACAGGGTAAAGGGCAGCTACGGGCGCACAGAGTTTGGTCGGCTCGGCGTGGCTCCGGCGCTTTCGGACAATGCCAGGGGTGTCGGAGAGGCTGGGATGTGGAACACACACCACGGTTGTCCCGACTGCAGTGGCGGCTCCAGAAATGTTTTTCTGCAGGTGCTATGAAGGAGCTAGTCTTTTTATTGAGGGTGTTATGAAGGAAGTGGTCATGCGTACCTGTTGTTCTCTAAAACACCTTCAACACTAGCAGACACACATGCGTGCACAACACCTCAACAACACCTGAAACAATCATTAATATACATCATAAACATATGAACAATCGCTAACTTTTCCATGAAATCATAAACACATACAGCCACACAGAAAACCATCTATAGTGTTGCAAGGTTAGCTAACGTTAGTGCTAAACCCTGGACTGCTGCGGCGGTTGAGGGTTGACTCTCTTCATCCAGATCCGTAGGTTTTTGTGGGTCTGAGATCACTTCCAAACATTCATTCGTGTCTGACTGAACCCGTGGAAATGTGGGCAACAAAAACCGATCCATCTTACCGCTAGCTCTGCCTTTCTCTCGTTCACAGGTGGAAAATGAGGTCAAAGGTTAACATCTATTTCCTGTTTTGGTTTAAGTTTTTACAATCTATATGATAATTTACTGATTATTTTTGTTTTGTTGGTTAAATATTATCACATCCACACGTTAACTAAAAATTAAATTGTAAAAAAAAAAATCTAATATCTACTTGGGGGTGCTATGGCTAATCCAGGGGTAGCTTTAGCGCCCCCCCTGGTGCCGCCACTGCTCCCCTGCCGTTGTCCGAAAGCGCCCCGACTCAGGCGATGTCTGACAACTGAGACCTGAGGATGTCCTAAAATGTACGCCGTACACTCGACTCTGTCTTTAGTGTTCCCGTTAAGAAATGGTGCTCAGATCTAGTCTAGTCATCACCCTGCGTGCTTCTAAATGACATTTTAAAACACGTGTTTATGAGTCTAAAAGCTCTGGTTCAACTGCGGCTGGAAGTTTTAATTAGAAAAATGTGTTGGTGACCTCAGTGGTTTTTATCATGGATACACATCTGGCAGTGGAAATCTGACCCCTGCTGAAACGATAAGAACCCAGAGCTTTGCAGAGCTCACTTCGTGGATAGTTGAGGTGAAAATGATGCTGAAAAATCCCTCTGTGTCTGATCTAGAGTTTGGTGTGTGACGTAGGTACCGTACAACCTCACGGGATGGCTGGACAAGAACAGAGACCCTCTGAATGAGACGGTGGTGGCGCTCTTCCAGAAATCCTCCAACAAGCTGATGGCCGGGCTGTTTGAGAACTACATCTGCTCCGATACGGGTATGTCCTCGTTCCACCTAACAAGGACGGCTGGGAGAATCCTGTTAAAAGTGGTTGTTGGTGTCATTTCAGCCAGCGACCCAAAGAGCGAGACCAAGCACCGGAAGAGGAAAGCAGCGTCGTTTCAGACGGTTTCACAGCTGCACAAGGTGAGCTCAGGCTAGTTATGATGACACAAAAAGCAAAATGCCGTCAGCTGATGTAAATGTTCCAATTTCTGTGTGAAATTACAGGAAAATCTGAATAAACTGATGGCGAACCTACGAAGCACTCAGCCTCACTTTGTCCGCTGCATAATCCCCAACGAGGACAAGAATCCAGGTGAGAATCCGCCCAGTCAGCAGTTTCACAGCAAGTCTGGCATCGAACCACTGGTGGGTGGCTCAGGTGCCTTCAGGGGGATTCTGTCAGGCTTCTTCATAGATGAAAACTCTCAACACGTTGCTAAGGTACAAGAAAGTAGCATTTTACATTTGAAAGTATCAAACTTTGAGGGAGTTCGTTTCTCAGACGTGAACACATGAATCTGAACTCAGGTATGTTGGTTTTACTGGGTGTACCTGAACATGAACCACAGACCAAAGTACCACGATGCCGGTTTACACGAACCCGAGTCACGTCCTTCCGGGTTCAGGCAGCACGAAATTACTGCTAGAAGAAACAAAGCAATAGGGAATGTAGATTTCTGTGTGGCGCTGCAGCTAACGTACGTCTGGTTACTCTGGAAGACTTTAGCTAAGCACCACCAACGAGAGGGTCGACTGTTGTTTCCAGGTGTGATGGATCCCTTCCTGGTCCTGCATCAGCTCAGGTGTAACGGAGTCCTGGAGGGGATCAGGATCTGCCGGAAGGGGTTTCCCAACCGCCTCCTGTATGCAGAGTTTAAACAGCGGTGAGTTCAGCTACAGGGCCGAGCCAACATCTGGAGCCAAGCAGTCAAATGTGTCAATAAACAGGCACATAAGGTGGATTAAGCCCATCTGTGGTGGTGCACAGACACCATCACCCATCAAAGCAGCAGCTCTGACAGAGACATCACCAAGTTTTCAACTGATGGACTACATCTTTGGAAAGTGCAAGCCTGTGATTGGTCAGCACGCTACTTCCTTTGAATGTGTTAACAGCATCACCAAAAAGGCGCGCGCCAAAGAGATCTAGCAGCAGACACTGATCATACCAAAGGGCATCTCATAGCAGATGTGGCAACGCTTTAGTTTAGGGAACACAAATGAAACATTAATTATCTGCCAATTAATATGCATATTAGTGGACTAGTAAGCCTGAAGTAGACATTATCAAGCACTTATTAACAGCTTATTACTAATGCCGTCATTCTAACATTAACAGGCCATAAATTAAGAGTTTTATCTAAATAAGCCATTCATAATGGTTTGTTAAGTGAAAGTTAACGGTTGGTTGCTGATTAACGTACATGCTAATTAGCTCAAATCAATATGTGGCTTTTAAGGAAGTGATTCAAGGGGAACATATTCTTGCATTAAGTGGTTAATTAACACTAAACTACTAGTAATTAGGGACGAACAAAATGTGACTTTAGAATGGGGAACAGATTCGTGCTTACAAGCGGTTAATTGATGGTTGTTTAGGCTCTATTAACATGTGGAGTTTGGTGTTTATTTATGTAATACCAGAAAATAATATTTTTGGGTATTAATGCAGAACAATTAATTCCCTTGAATTACTTCTTTATAAGCCACATATTGATTTGAGCTAATTAGTATGTGCGCTAATCAGCAGCAAACCAAACCAATCAGTTAACAAACCATTATGAATGGCTTCTTTTGATAAAACTCTTAATTTATGGCCTGTTCATGCTAGAATTACAGCATTAGTAATGAGCTGTTGTAGCGATTAAATTTACATGTTATTTAATGAACCATAAAATGTGAGATTCCACAGGAAATATGAAATCAATCTTATGGATCTTTGGATAATTTTAACCAGAAGATTGGAACTTTTTATTGCAGGGATTAGGTAACACTTCGTATTCACTCAGAGACAAAAGTGTCAAGTTAAAAGTTTAAAGATTTATTACTAAACAAAATAAAACTTGACTAAATGTATGTTGTAACTAAGATGAAGTGAGACGGAGAATGGTGTAGTGTGGAACGTTGTTCAGAACCAGCAGATCCGGAGAAACGATTAGTTCTGATGGGAGTGAAGGTGATATTTCGCGCTAAGCTTTGGTTTGGAGATTTATAACACACATTGAGACGCCATTCTGCCGGCCTACATACCCTTTGCGGAAGTCCCCGTTAGATCAGGAATGCCGAGGTCAAGCTTGACCTCCTCTGGCACCGAAGCCGGTAGAAAAGCAGAGGCTGCCGACCAGACCAGTGTTGAGATCCTTCCGGGTCACGACAGTTTTATTGGCATCTAGCGAGACCCCAAAGGGGGGTCGTGATGGTTCAGCTTTTATTCTGAAAGGAACCGTTGCAGCAGGTGGAACGTGCAACAGATTTTATCCAGCTTGTTGTTGGTTCTTTCGGCTGGAGAGGAAAGTTACGGATTGGCCACTCCGACAACTTCTCTAGAACGCTTGAACTGAAGTAAGATGACGTGGGCGTAGTTTTATAATTTGGATGTTTTGATTTACGGTCGAATCAAAAAGGGACACCAAGAGGGGATTTACCAAGAGCCACCAAAACCACGCCTCGCGTCAGATCTGGAAGGTTCTGATTGGATCAGAAAAAGGAAATGTGTCATGTGACTTAACATTACGTGGATGAGAATGTCTAGTGGAAACATTTAAAGTTATATTACGTATTATAACTACTGATCATAACATTGTCATTTCACAGACTGGTTCACATTTTATTACTGGACTAACACTGTGTTTGATTAGCTTTATTAAATAGAGTTCTTCTGATTTATTAAAAGAAAGAGTCCTTTGTGTTCACTCTTCTCTTGAGCAGGAAAGGAAGACACAGTTTAAGAGCAGATGCATGACCTTGAGCAATATCTCATGCAGACTAGGTTTGTGTCAGAAACTTCTGGTTCTGCTTTGAGCAGAGCAAAACACAGCAGGGCCTTTTAGGTCAGAAATGGACAATTCATCACACTACACTGTTAATAAGTGATTAATGACGACTAGTTCTGACTTAGTAGTCCACTAATATGCATATTAATGGGCAGCTAATTAATGGTTAATTTGTGTTCCCTAAAGTGTTCCCGAAGATGTTTGATGGTAAGAATAGGTCCACAATCCTCATTTTCCAGCCTTGCTCATCCATTTTCACACCCAAACAGAAAGTTTTAGCAAACGTGCCGAGGCTGAACCTTTCCCACCCTAAAGCCAGAGTCCTGCTGAAACCTGTAGGCTGAACTTTCCAGATGAAGGATGAAGCTTCTCTCAGCTCCTGGCTTTGGTCTTCTACTTGTCCATGTTCAGTTCCTACAGACAATAATGAGACGTGCTGAATGGTCCACCCTCACACTCCTCATCCTCGCAGACCTGCTTCTCTTTCAGTTATCGCATCTTGAATCCTACTGCCATCCCAGAGGACTCGTTTATGGACAGCAGGAAAGCTGCAGAAAAGCTCCTGGGTTCTCTTGACGTGGACCACAGCCAGTACAAGTTCGGACACACGAAGGTACAACAGCCTCAGGGTGCCGACCCGTCCGATGACTACAACCCTGCTCTCTTCACCGTCCTGCTTCTCTTTAGGTTTTCTTTAAGGCGGGTTTGTTGGGTCAGCTGGAGGACATGAGGGACAGCCGTCTGTCTCACATCATTACCAATGTCCAAGCCATGTCCAGAGGGAAGCTGATGAGGATACAACGGCAGGACCTGATGAGAAAGAGGTCAAAATTAAAGCCATCAAAGCCATCTAAATGTTTATTATTTGTTAAATATTTGTATTTTTGTTGCTCTCCAAATATTAAAAGTAGAAGGCTTGAGGACCATCACTGTGTTTCTTTTCCAACTCAACATCTGCTTCATGTTTTTCTCCATTAACTTCATGTTGTTCACACCTCAAGTAAAACTGAAAACGTCTGGAGTGAAACGACCGATGGAACATCTGTGGGGTGTCTGAGACCTGTTGTGTTTTAGGGATGCTTCAACGGTGATCCAGTTCAACCTCAGGGCCTTCTTCTCGGTTAGAACGTGGCCGTGGATGATGATGTTCTACAAGCTTCGTCCACTTCTGAAGACCGCCCAGGTGGAGAAGGAACTGGCTGCTCTGAGAGAAGACTTTGCCAAGTTGAAGGAGGCTTTTGAGAGGTTGGTCTAGGTGCTCCACACTGGAATGACCTTCCTGAAGACAAAGTCTCCTGATGTCTTAATGGCTGAGTTTGTCTCGGTCAGATCCGAGGGGAAGAGGCGGGAGGCTGAGGAGCGGCAGGTGGTTTTGGTTCAGGAGAAAAATGACCTGGCCCTGCAGCTCCAAGCGGTGAGTTTCGTTAAAGTGCTTCAAACCACGTAACGTAACAAACAAGCCTTTCTGCAGTGATTTTAAATATAAAAAGGTTGAAACGCCTCAGGAGCATTCTCATGGTACTCACAACCACGCTTTCTGGTGTAAGAAGAAGCTGTTTAACCCTCCTGTCGTGTTCACCTCCCACCCCGTACGTTAGCGTCTGATTTCACTGCTCTTACATTAGCACTAACAACATTTCTCACCACCAAAGTTTTAGTCTACAATCCACAGCTGTGAACAATGTCTCAAAGTAGAGTTTAACACAAACTTATGGAGTTAGACAAAAATTACTGCCGTGAAAATGTATTACAAAATTAACGTGTAATGTAAAAATTAGGTGGAAAAACAAAGACCAAACTCAATTTGAAGTTGTCTGTGTGTGTGTGTGTGTGTGTGTGTGTGTGTGTGTGTGTGTGTGTGTGTGTGTGTGTGTGTCTGTGTGTGTGTGTGTGTGTGTGTGTGTGTGTGTGTGTGTGTGCGTGCGTGCGCACATTCATGCACACGAGCAGTATGTGACGCTCAGGTCCGAGTGGGCCTTGCAAACATAAGCATCACATTTGTAGCATCTCAGGCTTGTTTGGTGGTCTCTAGGGGCACAGAGCTTACAGCGCTGCCTTTGGCGGGAGAGACGTCTGGGCAGCGGCTGGGGCTTGAACACTCCTAACCAAAATGGCAGAGGCTGGTGTGCGTGGAATATGCTGGTGCCGTTGAATGACAGGAGTCACCAAAGCTTTCCCCAGCTCTGCTAGGAAAAGTCTCTCGGCACATAAGTGCAGGAAAAAGATATGTACCCAGAAAACACACCGTTCCGTCTGAAATGTCAGTGAGTGAGTTTGGGCGGTGTGTTTTCTGTCTGATGGACGCATATAGTCTGGATACCCCTTCATTTGCTATGGCGGTCCCTTTTGCAAGGGCGCCCCCAAGGGGTGGTCAAGGGCGGCCATGGCCACCCCTAGAAAATTGCTGGCCCCCCAGGAAAAGCCAGTGTTAAAAAATCATATTAATGTTCAGTCAAACCAGAAATTGATCTTGTTTATTCAAGACATGATTGAAAATCTAAATAAAAATATTACAATTAATGAGTAAAGAAATGATCACAATTTTAAAAAATTCATACAAGTTTTTATCTCCATAGTTTATTTATTTGTGAACACAGCAACAGGTGTATTAACCTAAAAAAATTACATTTTTTTTATTTAATTTGGGATAACATTTTAAATAACTGAAATGTATTTTTCTAAAATGTTTGTGTTTGTAAAATTTACACGTACTGTTATTTTAATAAAAACGAATAAAGGTGCAATGCAGCACATCGCCACAGACTAAATTCTCCCAGCGTTACCACAAGGACCAATTTGGTGTGCCACCCCAAAAATGTCTATGGCCCCATCTGGCCACCCCATCAAAATTTTCTGGGGGCGCCCCTGGCTTCCTAGCCTAGAAATCTACGCCAAACGTAGCAGTAGATGACTTTGCCCTGCAGCTCAGCCTAGCCGTGCTCTAGCCTCAGCAGGACTCCCGTCACACCTCGTTTGGACACTTTTGTGCCTTGCGCTCTACCTTTGGTGGGCAGGCTTAACTCCAGAAGCTGCTGCAGAGAAAAACCACAACCGTTTATCAACTTTGAGTCTTGGGCTAAGGTGGCAGAGGAGTTAAGTGCCTGCCCTGTAACCGAAGGGTTGCGGGTTCCAGCCCCGTCTGTTGTGTCCTTGGGCAAAACACTTAACCTGCTGGTGGTGGTCGGAGGGACCGGTGGCGCCTGTGTCCGTGCATCCCAGGGCAGCTGTGGCTACACTGTAGCTCATTACTACCAGCGTGTGAATGGGTTAGTGACTGCTTGGGTTGCAAAGCGCCGTGGGGGGAAGGGGGAGTTGTAGCATGCTAGAAGGCGGCATGTCAAATACAGGCCATTTACAGGAAGAAGATGGACTGGAGACCGGTCCAGGATGTTCTCCGCCTCTCACCCGGTGGCTGCTGGAGTTAGACACCAGCTTTCTCTCAAAATAAATGGTTCTGATGATTCATGAATGAATACATGAAACTTTACGTATGATTCTTTAATCCTAATCATGCAGGAGCAGGACAACCTGATGGACGCAGAGGACCGTTGCAATCAACTAATTCAGTCTAAAATATCACTGGAGTCCAAGTTTAAGGAGATGCAGGAGCGTCTGGAGGATGAAGAGGAGATGAGTGCCACACTGATGTCCAAGAAGCGCCAGTTAGAAGATGAAGTGTTATCACTAAAGAGAGACGTGGACGACCTGGAGATGACGCTGGCTAAAGTGGAGAAGGAGCGACACGGGGTTGAGAACAAGGTGCGACGCCACACAGCTCGGCATCCCTGCTGATTTCCTTCACTTGTTGTCCACACAGAACAACACGCTTCCTGTCTTCCATCCAGGTGAAGAACCTCTCACATGAGATGTGCATCTTAGATGAGTCCATCGCATCTCTGAGCAGAGAGAAAGCTGCCCTGGTGGAGGCTCACCAGCAGGCACTGATCGACCTTCAGGCACAGGAGGACAAGGTCAACATGCTGGCAAAGGTCAAAATCCGGCTAGAGCAGCAAGTGGACAATGTAAGGAGAAGCTTCCTCTAAATTACAACTGTAGCACTGGCCCGAAAAACCAGTCAGTCTCACCATAACAGGAAGAAAGGGAGCTAGCAGTAGCTTGCGTTAAGCTAACACGTCAATGTGAAAACATTAGTAGAAAAGATACACAAGTTCAATCGAAATGTCACTAGAGATGAAGAACGAGACCAGGCGTGATGTGACTGAGCATTCACCTTAGTTCTAATGCATCACTATTTGTTACTAAGGAAGCCCCGAGGGGACAAAAATCTGGTGAACCCCCTCGTCCTCTCCTCTCCTCTCTGCAGGCGGAAGCATCCTTAGAACAGGAAAGGACGGCACGAATTGACCTAGAACGGACTAAACGTAAGCATGAGGCGGACCTGAAGCAGTCTATGGACTCGGTGAAGGACCTGGAGAAGCAGAGGGAGGAGCTGGAGGACAGACTGAAGAAGTAGGAGGGATCAGATACATTTACCGTTTAGCCTGGTGATTCATGTTATGCACTTTAGGAAAAACAAATCATCCCTCTCTGACTTTTACTTTGGTAAAGGAAAGACTTTGAACTGGATCAGTTTCAAGCCAAAATGGATGACGAGCGGAGTCTGGTTGTTCAGCTTCAGAAGAGGATGAAAGAGCTTCAGGTGGGTCTGAGAAGAAACCTTCAGCTCGCCTAATCTTCCCTCTAAAAAGAGCTACTTCAGAGTATAACGGTTGTTTCGTCAGACTCGTATCGAGGAGCTGGAGGAGGCACTGGAGGCAGAGCGGGCGTGGCGTCTCAAAGCTGAACGTCAGAGGAACGACATGGCCAAAGAGCTGGAGGAGCTGGGAGAGAAGTTGGAAGAAGCAGGAGGAGCTTCAGCTGCTCAGATTGCCCTCAACAGGTCTTTGACTTGGCTGAGCTGTTTGTCTTCATCATCAGTACTGAAGAAAAAGCGGGATGCTAAGTTTTTATTCAAATGTTTTATTTGTAACATTTAGGGAGTTTGTTGCGGGATAGTCCAGCGTTTCCTGTTTCCAGGATCTGTAGATAACTGTGTATCAAACAGGAAACGAGAGGCGGACTTCCTAAAGCTGCGGCGGGAGTTGGAGGAGGCGGGGCTTCACCATGAGGCTATCGCCGCCACTCTGCGAAAGAAGCACTCGGACACGGTGGCAGAGCTCAGCGAGCAGATAGACGGTCTACAGCGAGCCAAACAGAAACTGGAGAAAGAAAAGACGGAGGTCCAGCTAGAAGCCGATGACCTGGCAGCAACCGTAGAGCAGCTGACCCGAGCAAAGGTGCACAAGTTACCAAGTCTTTAAGAGCAAGTCCTCGGTGAATAATTAGGCTAGGCCCATAAAAAGATTGCTAAAGTGTCTCCTCACTGTGCTGATTTTTCACCCCAATCTCCCCTTCCGACAACTTTTAAGGGCCCCCAATGACTGTAACGGCTCTAAGGAACATCTTAATCAGATATTCCTGCCATGTGGTGTGTGTGTGTGTGTGTGTGTGTGTGTGTGTGTGTGTGTGTGTGTGTTTAGGGGACAGTGGAGAAGATGTGCAGGGTTTATGAGGACCAGCTGAATGAGAGCAGGAGCAAAGCTGACGAGCTTCAGAGGCAGCTCACCGACGTTTCAACACAGAAAACACGAGCGCTAACAGAAACCGGTAAAACTCAAGTACACAGAAACGTTTCATTTCTCTGAGGAATTTTCATTTCTACGATACTAAATCCAATCCTTTAAATACCTCTGACTACAAACCAATTCAGCATTTAACCAAATAGGCTCATAAAAACCTACAACTGCAGCCCATGACTGCTTTGAGTCTGTTTACTCAATGCAGAAACGTTATTTTTGGGGTAACTGAAGCATCCATTTGGCTGAGAGGATCACGTGATCAGTCTCAGAAACGTTTAGTCGAAGGAAAGTTTACTCAGCGACACAAAGACAAGCGGAGGTCAGATCTGAGACCGTCAGGTCATCTGGAGTAAAGGATAGTAGTAGATCATCTGCACAGCAGATATCAAAGACAAGGGAGCGTAACCCATCCAACATTTTGTTACCTTTTCCGTCCCCCCAGGCGAGTACCACTGTCGTCTTGAAGAGCGGGATACTATGATTGGCCAGCTGCAGCGCTGCAAGTCTAGCTTAAGTCAGGACAACGAAAATTTGAAGAAGCAACTGGAAGAAGGCAGCAAGGTAACTCTTAAACGTTTACAAGTAAACAAGTTTAGCAGCAGCTTCATTTAATAGGTAACATCTTGCATCGCTGCTGCAGGCTCGGGTGGCGTTGGCCCACGCGGTACAGGCATCCCGTCACGACTGCAGTTTACTCCGAGAGCAGCTAGAGGAGGAGCAGGAGGCCAAAGCCGAACTGCAGAGGGCGCTGTCTAAGGCTAACAGCGAGGCGGTTCAGTGGAGAGCCAAGTATGAGACCGACGCTGTGCTGAAAATAGAGGAGCTGGAAGATGCAAAGTAAGATGCTGCTGTCGCCAAAAGTGTGCATTTTCACACTCAACACCACCCAGAACATCAGTTTCAGGGATTTGCTTTGATGTTTGTAGAAAGAAGCTAGTCGTGAAACTGCAAACAGCTGAGGAAGCTGCAGAAGCTTCTCAGGCTAAATGTTCCTCACTGGAGAAAACCAAACAGCGCCTGCAAACAGAGATCGATGATGTGATGACTGAATCTCAGCGTGCCAACGCTGCTGCGTTAGCTCTAGACAAGAAGCTACGAGGCGTTGACAAGGTTGGCCTGGAGATGTGGCTTTCCACACAGACGTCAAACATGGTTATGTGAGTGAAACCTGACGGGGAAACCAGATCAGAAACGAGGTGCTTGTGTTGTGTGATGCAGCTGCTGAGTGACTGGAAGCTGAAGTTTGAGGGGAGTCAGACCGAGCTGGAGGCCTCTCAGAGAGAATCTCGCAGTCTGAGCACGGAGCTCTTCAAACTCAAGAACAGCTACGAAGAAGCTCTGGATCATCTGGAAACAGTCAAGCGAGAGAACAGAAACCTGCAAGGTATCTTCATGAAACAGACCTTTCGTTTGTCCTGGACCGGGTCCACGGGAATCCCACCGGGTTATGAGAGGGGTTGGCTTGATGCTATGGTTTAAGTACTAATGAAAAACGGTCTAACGGACACATTAAAAGTAAAAAAGTGCTTATTTTTTTGTTTTTTACAACTGAATGGTGCAAAAAGGAAGGTTCATTCATGTTAGCTTATCACACACGTACTGACTAAATCAAAATAAATAAATAAACACGCCTCTGCTCTTTATCGTCTGGATAACCTATTTTTATGTCAATTGTTCCAGAGGAGATCCTGGATCTGACAGATGAGATCAGTCAGGGAGGGAAGACCATCCATGACCTCGAGAGGATGAAGAAGATCCTTCACGTGGAGAAGTGTGACATCAGAGCTGCTCTAGAAGAAGCCGAGGTAACATTTCCTGCTCTAAATGACAATCAGCTCGCCTGAACACGTCACCTAACAGCCACTTCCAACTCCCCAACAATCAGGGAACGTTGGAGCAGGAAGAAAGCAAGACCTTGAAGTTTCAGAGGGAGTTGGAGCAGATTCGGGCTGAAATTGAACGAAAGATTGCAGAGAAAGAGGAGGAGATCGAAAACCTCAGGTACGAAACAACTCGCGAGACGTGGGAGGAGTAAAGGTTTAGGATGGAGGAGCTAGTTGAAAGATTTTGTGATGGGAAGCTACGACAGAAAAATGCACCACATTAGGAGTTTGTATCCAGAATGCTTCATTCCCTTCCATACCCTAAACCCAAACACGTGATCTCCACAAGGCGGAGCCACCAGCACGCTCTGGAGAACATGCAGGCCAGCTTAGAGGCAGAGATTCGCAGTCGTAGCGAGGCAGTTCGTCTGAGGAAGAAGATGGAGTCAGACCTGAACGAGATGGAGGTTCAGCTGGGACACGCTAACCGGCAGGCAGCTGAAAGCCAACGGATCATCAGACACCTGCAGACACAGGTAGGCTCCCCTGAACAGATCTGCACCAGGAAAACACCCAAACCGAACAGTCCGGGACAAGCTCTGCTGCTCTTTCCTGAATCGTTGGAAGTGAGTTTCCAGTTTCACGGTGTCTTGTTCCTGAGAGATGGTATGATGGAGGAGAGATGGACCTGTTGATGTGGTGAAGAAGCAGGCTCTGGATTTCCTGGTGGTTCTACAGTCCAGCACTCACCTGAGGGTATGTGACGTGGATTAGAACTGAATCCTGGATCAAAGCGACTAGATCTGACTCAGACATGACAGTACTGTCACGCATCAGTGGGGAGCATCTCTGTTTGTCCCGTCTCCCTTCAGATGTGCAGGTGACTGTTTCAGCACTTCCTATGAACTCCTCATTTTCTGTTGCAGGTCAAAGAGCAGCAGGTGGATCTAGAAGAGAAAGTCCAGCTGACCAATCAGCTCCAAGAACAGATCATCCTGTTGGAGCGACGGTGTTCGCTGTTGACAGAGGAGGAGAGGGAGTTACGAGGGATCCTGGAGCAGACCGACCACTCCCGAAAGATGGCTGAGAATGAGCTGGTGGAGGTGGCGGAGAGAGCCCACCTGCTCACCACACAGGTACTCACACCTGAGCGTTCCGGACAGGTCTGGAGCAGCGATAACGCCTGACTGACTGCTTCCTGTGTTTCAGAACACAGGTCTGGTGAACCAGAAGAGAAAGCTGGAGATGGACCTGTCCCTGCTGACGGGGGAGGTGGACGAGGCGGTGCAGGAGAGTCGTAGCGCTGAAGAGAAAGCCAGGAAGGCTGTCACTGATGTTAGTCCCGACCTCTGACCCCAGATCAAACTAGATGTGTTTTCCCAACGTCTCCAGCTTTTGCAGTTAGACAAATAAAGACATCAGAGCAGAATAAACCCCCACCTCCGAATCTGACACCTCCCTAGGGGGTGTTTGCTGAAGCTTGTGGATGCTTGTATTTCACCAGGCAGCTCTGATGGCAGAGGAGCTAAAGAAAGAGCAGGACAGCAGCACTCTGATGGAGAGGATGAAGAAGAACATGGAGTCCACGGTGAAAGGTACAGATGCTGAACTGAGCACGGCCTGGATGAAGATAGTGAGAGCCAAACATCTGATCACAGGTTCCTCAGGTCTCCGTGGAGGAACTCAAACCTTACCCCGGTTCAGCGGAACGGAACCGCAGTGGAGTGGCTCACTCGCGAACTTCAAAGCGGTCCTTTTCACACCGGGAGAGTCTTGGCCGCGGCACGGCTTCCTCGCTGCGCCTCGCTGTACTCGCGAGATTCTAAAATCCCTCGAGACGTCCGACACCTTCCTCGTCGAGAGATCACAACCCCCGCGAGGAATCACACCGTTGCACTTCTCGAAAGAAACTGGTGGTAAACAAAGCCGTTCGGTCACACGTGCTGACGTAAGTTATAGATAACATCGCAACGTTGCATTTTATTTTGAAAATAACTAGGGATTTTACACTGAAACCGTGTGTGGTTTCCTGTCTCGCACTATGCGAACTGCGGAAATTGTCGTGTCCCAGAAGCGCCTCGCGGAAAAAATAGAACCCGATCCCATCTTTAGCGGCGCGGCGCGGCATGCCGCTTCTGGGACGCGACTGAAAATTGCCGCGTCGCGGCTGGTCTGAAACACTCCGTAGACTATAACTGGATTCTATTTGAAGCGGTGCCGCTTCGCTGCCGTTCCGTTCCGCTGATGCTTGCAGTGTGAAACCGGGGTCCTGCTGAGAGGAAACACAAACACCGCTGAACTACTTCTCTTAACTTGTGCTGACATTTTAGACACCTTAACTGGGCTGCGTTAGCGTCGTATCACGTCCACAAAATGTGCAATGCAGCAATTAGCCGCCGTGACGGTGGACGGGAGGAGTTCCACCAGTCGTGGTTCGTAGCATTCCAGGGACACGTCTATTTTTTACGTGCTAAGCTTCTGGGACGCCTCAAACTCCACAGCTGAGATCGGACCAGCCAGGAAGTCAAACACAGCAGCAGTCAGTGTAAAACATACAGAAACTTTCAAAATAAAAGTCTAGTGCAGATTTTCTGTTGCTTAGCTGGTGAAACCTCCGTAGTCGAGATAAACAGAACGGACACTAAACCAAAGACCTTTCTGCTTGTGTGAACTCCTGAAATCCCACATGGTGTTGCCATTTTCCCATGACCTCATGACCTTGTGGGACCAGCTGAGTGGAACAATTATGCTTCCACTTTGCGTCTGAAACACTCGAAAGAAAGCTAGTGAACAACTCACGTCTGTTACGCTACGTGCTGCTGACGTATCCAGTGGAAAGGTTGGGTAAGCCATGCGCTGGTTTAGTCTTCAGAACATTTTCGGAGAACCTGAGCCGACCTTCACCTCTGACTGAATGGTTCTGCACTCACCATGCCCCCATGCTAATGCTGATTTATGTGTTTGTGACAGAGCTGCAAATGAAACTGGATGAAGCGGAGCAGATGGCACTGAAGGGAGGAAGGAAGCAGCTTTATAAACTAGAGACAAGAGTGAGTCAATCCTCACATCCTAGACAGAAGGAGACACCTCTCTCTGTGTACAAAAATGAGTCTGGTTGAGCAGAACAGAGAAAACATTCATCAGGAACCTAAATATCTTGATAGATGACAAACTGTGGAAATCAATCTAATAATCGATGCACTGAGATGCGGGCTATTATAAATCGTTGAAGAAGCGCACTATAGACAATTATAGTGGAAAGCTGTTTAGTCTTTTTACCTGCAGCACCAGCATCACATCCAAATAAGTCTGTGGGACGTGTTCTCCCACATTTACGGAGTAGGAAAGATTGGTCTGCCTTTATGTGGCATTGCAGGGCTAAGCGCTGGACCTGAGACTGAACCCAAACTCAAGACTGAGTCATGTTTCTCCGTCAGTTCCAAAAGGGAGAGACACGTACGCACGGACGGAGACCGTCTCCTCGGGAGTGTTGCAAAGCAATTCCCCGCCAGGACAGCAGAGGGCATAGCGCTAATCTGTGGTATCCTGTCATGTATCGGTCCAAGATAGTGTGTTTATATTGTGTTTTTTGTATATAAGAGACTTTTTAACACGGACATATTTGTCTCTCATTCTCCTCCACCTCTTCATGCGTTCGCCACCTCTAAACCCACGTTTCCTGTCGTTTCCGTCCACAATTTTAACACTTGCTGCGTATCTTTTCACTCCTCCAGTCACGGGGAATTAAACGTTCATGTTTTTAGAGTTTTTTCGCGAGGTATTCTTCAAGCTGCTCCGTGTCTGCCGCTAGTTATCCTCGGCTCTCTTTATGTTTTTGAGGGTGCAATGGTGGCGGTGTAGACAACAGTGGTGACCTGACCAATCACAAGCTTGCGTTCTCCATCTCGACGGACGGATGTTTAGAAAAGAGAGCTCGACTCCGTCTGTCCTTGCGGAGGCTCTCCAGCAGGCCCGCAAGGACGGATAATGGCGTTGCGTGTCTCTGCTCTGACGCAGACGCAGAAGCATGACTGTCTCTGCTCTGACGCAGACGCAGAAGCATGACTCAGGCTTAAGCCAAACATTTCATTTGGTGATATTTCTTACGCCCTTGAACTGGGGCAAAGATGTCGCTCTTAAGCTGCTCAAAGGCATTTAAAGCTAACATATGGACCCATTATGGAAAGGCATGTCCTACAGGTTTTGGTGGTAGCATCTGCAGAGCCTGAGATGTTGAATGAGAAAACTTTTTTTCCTTTGTTAAATCTTCTTAAATGTTTAAAATGTTTTGCCCTTAACATTGTCCGAAGGTCTGTTGTGATTGAAGAGCTTTGTTGGGAGGATGGCGTGTTGTGTCGGACACGTTTTTGATTGAAAAAGCAAACGTCGGACTATTAATCGATTAAAACAAATCCAATGGAAATAGACATGATGCATTGAGATGTTGAATCCAATCGTTGTCCCAATAATCGTAATCGAATCGAATCGTGGGACTAGAGAAGATTCACACCTCTACTCTACAGATGTCCGTAAACTTGATCGGATCTAACAGACGTGATGTCTGCAGGTGAAGGAGCTGCAGACGGAGCTGATAGTGGAGAAGAAGAAGAGCGAGGAGTATCAGAAAGGACTCCGCCGCAACGAGAGGAGGGTCAAAGAGCTGACTTACCAGGTGTGACCCAGCAGCTGCATGCAGACATGGTGGTTCTGTTTTTGACTGCTTTTTGTGTCCCTGCAGTCCGAGGAGGACAGGAAGACTTTACTAAGGATGCAGGAGCTGATCGATAAACTTCAAACCAAAGTCAAGAGCTACAAGAGACAAGCTGAGAACGCTGTAAGTCATCAGTTTAGATGATGGTGCAGACGGACATCAGAAACATCTGATTACGTGTCTGACTGTCCATCGGTCAGCTTCCATCGGTTCCAGAAGCTTTGTGTAGAAGCAGAAACCTTTCAGTTGCCTTTAATGCTGGGTTCATCGTTAACGTGTTATCCTCTCTTTGTCCACCAGGAGGAGCAGGTGAACAACAGCAACGTACGTTTTCGCAAAGTCCAACACGAGCTGGATGATGCGGAGGAGCGAGCAGACATCGCAGAGACGACTGTCAACAAGCTACGGATCCGAACCCGCGAACAAACCGCCAAGGTGGCCATGGTGAGTGAGACCAGGACAGACGGATTGTTTATTTTCACGTTCGTAACGCCGTCTTTGTTTCTCCAGATCACAGAGTGAAGGATGCCTCCTGGTCAGCCTCTACCAGCACACTCGTGTGCCGTTTGCTGTGTTTTTGTTCTTTTTTCTTGAGGTGCTGTTGGGTTTTTAAATCTTAAGTTTACTCAAATGAATCTTGGTGTTATTTTGATTGTAGCTTGTGCTGTGATCTGAAAACTTCAGTTTTTTCATGTTTTGTCTCCTTTACTTCCTGTTTCATCTTGTAGTTTGTTTCTGACCCCTGACCTTTACACCTAGTTTGTTTCTGACCTCTGACCTTCACGCCTAGTTTGTTTCTGACCTCTGACCCTCACGCCTAGTTTGTTTCTGACCTCTGACCCTCACGCCTAGTTTCTGACCTCTGACCTTCACGTCTAGTTTGTTTCTGACCTTTACATCTAGTTTGTTTCTGACCTCTGACCTTTACATGTAGTTAGTTTCTGACATCTGACCCTCACACCTAGTTTGTTTCTGACCTCTGACCCTCACGCCTAGTTTGTTTCTGACCTCTGACCCTCACGCCTAGTTTCTGACCTCTGACCTTCACGTCTAGTTTGTTTCTGACCTTTACATCTAGGTTGTTTCTGACCTCTGACCTTTACATGTAGTTAGTTTCTGACATCTGACCCTCACACCTAGTTTGTTTCTGACCTCTGATCCTAACGCCTAGTTTGTTTCTGACCTCTGACCCTCACGCCTAGTTTGTTTCTGACCTCTGACCCTCACGCCTAGTTTCTGACCTCTGACCTTCACGTCTAGTTTGTTTCTGACCTCTGACCTTTACATGTAGTTAGTTTCTGACATCTGACCCTCACACCTAGTTTGTTTCTGACCCTCACACCTGCACGATATTAGGAAAACCTGCGATATTCGATAACAGTGCTTAATATTGCGATATCGATATTACTCGCGATAAACGAACAAATACTAAAGTATGCAGTGTTGATGTCGTCTGGCGTGTGACGTCTGCTCTGGGTTCAAAGCAAACAAAAACGAATGCATGAATCCCATTACAACATAACATTTTTATTGCAAAAGTATGCAGCTGCACCCGCTACTGTATTAGCAGCTGCACCCGCTACTGTATTAGCAGCTGCACCTGCTACTGTATTAGCAGCTGCACCTGCTACTGTATTAGCAGCTGCACCCGCTACTGTATTAGCAGCTGCACCTGCTACTGTATTAGCAGCTGCACCTGCTACTGTATTAGCAGCTGCACCTGCTACTGTATTAGCAGCTGCACCCGCTACTGTATTAGCAGCTGCACCCGCTACTGTATTAGCAGCTGCACCTGCTACTGTATTAGCAGCTGCACCTGCTACTGTATTAGCAGCTGCACCCGCTACTGTATTAGCAGCTGCACCTGCTACTGTATTAGCAGCTGCACCTGCTACTGTATTAGCAGCTGCAACTGCTACTGTATTAGCAGCTGCACCCGCTACTATATTAGCAGCTGCACCTGCTACTGCATTAGCAGCAAAACAACAAACTGCATGCATGCAGTTTTTCAGTGACTTTAAAACATCACCTCCACCATAAAACTTTTTCTGATGCTCCAAATACAGAAAAACTAAGCCATTAACATCACCACCCGGTGGAACACTAGCAACATGGAGGTGTGTTGGTTCACCGGCACGTGTCGGAGTCAGCCCGGTTACCATCAGCTGCTTAACGACACCGAGCGGACTCACGTTCACGTTTGAAAGCAGAGCTGATTCCAGAAACATCAGCACAAAGTGCGTTCGTTAATCTGAGCCAGCATGACGAACAAGGGAACAGCGCCGCTAACTCAGTTTGGGTGTTGCTTTCCATCCTATGGGTCTACGTAGGGGGCGGGTGTATTACGTGAACGTACCCATCTGATTGGCCGCATATCAGAAAGGCTACATTTGATTGGTCAAATAATACTTCCGCGTAAAAAACAGAGCTGGTTTAAAAAAGGTGATGTATGACATGAACGGAAATGTTTGAACCAAACTTTTATCGCCGTTTTTGACGTGCTTTGCGATGGGCCTATCGCACGTCCTGTTATCGCGATGACGATAATTTTTCGATATATTGTGCAGCCCTACCTCTGACCCTCACATCTAGTTTGTTTCTGACCTCTGACCCTCACGCCTAGTTTGTTTCTGACCTCTGACCTTTATGTCTAGTTTGTTTCTGACCTCTGACCCTCACATCTAGTTTGTTTCTGACCTCTGACCCTCATGCCTAGTTTGTTTCTGACCTCTGACCCTCACGCCTAGTTTGTTTCTGACCTCTGACCTTTATGTCTAGTTTGTTTCTGACCTCTGACCCTCACATCTAGTTTGTTTCTGACCTCTGATCCTCACGCCTAGTTTGTTTTTGACCTCTGACCCTCACGCCTAGTTTGTTTCTGACCTCTGACCTTTACGTCTAGTTTGTTTCTGACCTCTGACCCTTATGTCTAGTTTGTTTCTGACCTCTGACCTTCACACCTAGTTTGTTTCTGACCTCTGACCTTCACACCTCTGGATTCGGCTCAAGCTTCTTTGTTCACTCAGATTGTTGTGGTCTTCTTCTGCCCTGTTTTGCACTTAGGTTTTGGTTTGTGTGTTATTTCTTCTGCAGCTGGTTTGCCCCTCGGTCGAAAAGATTTTACTTTTAGATTTTAGGGACATTCCTGGGAGGGGACAGGGAACATACACTGACTCAGTCCTGGCTCGGACTCTGTGCTTCCATACAAATTAGCCCTTTAAGAAATTTGCTAAGCTTTCGGGACATTGTGACCATTCCTACTGAATGACGTCACTGATCAACACCAAAAGACATCCGCAGCAGCAGAGATGGACAATGGAAGCAGCAGGGCATGCAGCCATTATAGCGCTCCAAGAAAAGGGAGAAAAAACATGCGCAGTTGCAGTCGGCTTCCAGGAAAAACACCTCAGACATGAAAGCACATTTTCAGACAGTCATAATGTAATTAAACATTAGGTGGGTGGAAGGGGTGGGAATCCCCATTGATCAGAGAAAGACCAGCAGCTACTCATCAGCGTGACCTTCAACATCTGCTGCCAGGAACTGGGACGAGAGTTTCAGGGATGCGCGAGCACGATGAAAACTGGAAGTGCGTGCGAGCCCGACGTGTTAGAGCGGACATGCATGTGTGTGTCAGTGTAAGTGAGTCCATGAACTTTCTCTCAGTTCAGCTGCAGGTCCATCGTCTCACATGTAACAACGTGACCTTCCACAAGCTGGACCAAGGAGTCCAAGGTCCCGTGTGAGGAAACAGGGAGAGAGGGGTAGAGCATCTGTCTACATGAACATCCCAGATGTTTAAAATGAACGGCCTTCCAAGGCCGACAGGTGGGGGCCAAATTCAGATAACTGTTGTTGTGTCTGCCTCAGTCTCTCAGAGATCTCTAGTCATTTCCAAACAGCTGAACATAGGGTCGGTTTCCACCGAGCTGTAAGCTTCCCCAAGTTCTGATCCATTTCGCAGACTGGTTCTGAAACAAAAGCCAGTTTGCTGGTCAGAGCATTCAGCTTCTGGTCATTCAACGCGAGAGTCTGAGTGCTCACAGCCCGACACATCATTCATTGCTAATTGCTCCCAACAGCTACTGAACCTTGTGATACACCAGAAACCTGCTCGCTCCAGAACCAGAATCCCCGTTATCATGAGTCAAATGTTATCTTCTCCATCTTAAAACAGAGAGCAGCGACAGACACATAACCTTCCATTCCAGGAATCCATCATGTGTCCTACCGGGTGGGTTCCATCAAGGCAGGAGTCACCCCCTTCTTCCTTCTTAACGTGGAAAAATGTTATCGATGGCATTCAGAGACCAGCTTACCAGATCCATAATTAGAGAAATTCAGAGGAAAATGCGGAGAGGCGCTCCAAGTAAGACAGCACAAAGAACAGCCAGGCAGACTGATAGGGATAGCTGTTAGGGTGAGTTTAAAACCTGAAATGGAAGAACAGTGGATGTGGCTATTTCCTGTGCTCGATCGTTCAGCCATTTTATTTATTATGTATTAAAAGCTAAGGAATGATACTTTTGATCTTGACATTCATCCTGGGACTTTTTCATTTCGGGATAACGTTGTGGTTCTTTGTGTTGCATGAAACTGTGCTTTCTGGTGTGGGTGGAGGATATAATCTATTATTGGAATCATTGTGGTGCAGAAATAAACAATTCTGATTTAAAAAATGTCCACAATCAGTTTTAATAACAGTAATTAATGCCACTGAAGAGATTAAGTGGTAGAAGAGCGACGGCAGCGATGAATGAAAGCTTTTCTTTTCCTTTCGTTCTGCTTCACCAACAACAGTTCCAGCGCTTAAACGGTAGAAGAACAAAGAGAGGAGGTGCAGCACCTGGACTGTTTATAAGGAGCACATTAGAAGGAGTTGTGATAGTTCATCTCCACCATGGAGTGAACAAGTCAGTGACTCGATGCAATCTGCTGGATTCCTCTATCCATTTTCAGCCGCTTATCCGAGGTTGGGTTGCGGGGGCAGCAGCCTAAGCAGGGAGGCCCAGATTTCCCTCTCTCCAGCCACTTGGGCCAGCTCCTCTGGGGGAATCCCAAGGCTTTCCCCGGCCAGCAGAGAGACATAGTCCGTCCAGCGTGTCCTGAGTCTTCCTTTAGATGTTCTCCTGGTTGGACGTGCCCAGAAAACTTCACCAGGGAGGCGCCAGGAGGCATCCTGTCTAGATGCCTGAGTCAAGTCAACTGGCTCCTTTTATGTGGAGGAGCAGTGAGTCTACTCCGAGCCCCTCCCGCATGACTGAGCTTCTCACCCTATCTCTGAGGGAGAGCCCAGCCACCCTGCGGTGAAAACTCATTTTGTCCGTTTGCAACCGTAATCTCATTATTTCGGTCACGACCTAAAGCTCGTGACTACAGGTGAGGGTAGGAACGTACACCAAATTCTGCGACCCGTCACAATCTGTGACCCCAGGGGGCAGTGTTGCGTTTTGTTGCGTCTGTACATCCTGAATTGGCATACAAGAAGAAGATACTACGTTAAAACCGTAAACCACGTAAGCTTTGAGGAAGTTGTGCGGCGCGGACCATGGATATTAGACAGAGCGTGTGTTAATGTTTATTGCAAACAAACGGGACAATAAATGCAGCGATCAGCAGGGCTTTGACAAGAAATGTTTGCTAACGCTAAACACTAGTTTTACAACATGCGAGGTCTGCAGGTAAAATGTTCAGAACTTCCATTTATTGAAATAAATTGTTGTGATCCACATCCTCAGTTTATTAGAAACCACTGCAGATTATCTGGTTGCTACGGTTATTTTTCCTGTCACTCCACTGCCGCTCATATGTACTGGTGGAGATAAAAGGGAAATAAAATGACACAAACATCACGAAATGCCTTTTGTTGTTATCATCTTTGGTGAAAATTAAAGACATCTGCATTATTACCGAGATGCAGAGGGCCACATTCTGTGATAGCCACTATCGTATTGTGTGACCACGGTCCGCGACTTCCTCAAAGCTTACGTAGTTTACGGTTTTAACATAGCATCTTCTTCTTGTATGCCAACTCAGGGTGTACAGACGCAACAAAACGCAACACTGCCCCCTGGGGTCACAAATTGTGATGGGTTGCAGAATTTGGTGTAGCACCTGTTAAGTCCAGAGCTTTGCCTTCTGCCTCAGCTCTCTTCACCACAACGGGCTCCTTATATAGGTAACTTTAAAGTAATTTGCTTAATGAATTGAACTTGATTGGAACGTTTTCTTTGCAAAGTGCCTTGAGACGACTCTTGTCCCGATCTGGCGCTGTGTAAATAAACTGAATTGAACTGAACAGCTTAAACCTATTGGAGACACGTCCCGTGTGAGGTTGTGCCTCCAGGTAACTCTCTCCTGGTGAATCGATTCAGGCTAAAGCACAAACTAACGCAAGTGCTTGTTAAGAGTGAGAGGATGTACAACTTTAACCATAACATTAAAAATAAAATTAACACTTGAAATGAACATTTTATACATCCTTGGAGATACCTGACTATCAAAATCAAACTATTTGAGATAGGCTAGCACTGTTAGCACATGCTAAGGAACTATAGTAACTAAACGCAGAAAAACACCTTAAATTTTATTCTACTTAAATAGTAAGTACATTTAGAAACTCCCGTTTTCATCCACTTTGAATATAAATTTGTGTTAGAAATCACACAAAAAAAACTAACCTGAAATTGGTGGAAGACGATTAGACATTCAATTGCTAGCTTAGTTAGCTAGGCATTCTCACGACTCCAGTCACTGCTGCGCATGCGTATTGTCCGTACCGCCGGATCACACCGAGGAGGTATTCAGATTACTACTTTGACAGAGATGAGTCAGAAGAAGATAACGGATAGTATTAGTCTTTTGGGCATTAATTAAGAAGACGCAAAGGCCCAGGATGCTTCTATTGGATAAATACTATGAGAGAAATAAAGCTTTGATTTTTCAAATGGTGTAATCGCTTTTATAAAAATAGATCAATTTTGAGATTAAGGATTTTCCGCCCTCTGGCGGACAGAAATGTTACTACTGGCAGCGTTAAGAAACCTAAACAAGACCTGACGTATGTATATACTACGTAATATATAATAAAAAATTTTATATGTCGATGGTATAAGACGCAACTCCTTAGCAATTCCTGTAGATTTCTTCAAAATAAAGCATAGCATAGTTGGTCTAAATAACGGTTGGTCCACTTACACAAACTACTTCACTACTAAAGGTAAATAAATCTTTTTAATTATCTGTGTTCAACAAGATTAAATCAGAGCGAAAGCAGGAGCTATTAGCAGCTACCTACAGCACTAACGGATCTTCAATTCAATTCAATTCAAAAATACTTTATTAATCCCAGAGGGAAATTGATCTTACGCCCTCTGGTGGCAACAAGGCGAAACTAAATCCAGTTTTTGCTTATTCTTTTATTTATTATTATAAAAATAAATATATTTAGTTACAAATCTTCACCAGCTTAAGTTTATTTATGTCAGTTACAAAACTATCAGTTATTATTTCAAAAACCAATAAATACTCATCCAAATCTAATAAACACATGGATTGGTACCTTGTTTTTTTTTTGTAAATGTCCATCTTTTGTATTAAAACAGAAAACGCATTCAGGTGTTTGGATTTCACTATGAATGTATGAACGTACTTAAATAAAATGCAAACCAAATATAAACACTTGGGTAAAAAGGCTTCTGAAAAACCGAGTAAATGTTTGATCAAAACACCTGATTTGATAAATGAAAATATATTTAACTGTAAGCTTTAAAGGGCAAAATTGAAGGTAAGACAAATGTATTAACTACATTTAAATTAACACATGAAAGTAGAAAAAGACAACACATTTCCACACCACTCTTATTCACATAAAGCTTTAGAAATCTTCCAATAAAGTATGTTCAAGCATGAATACACAGTATTTAAACCTGAATATATTATTAGCTAAATGTTGTTTCTGTGAGAACTGACCACCTGTATGCTACAAGCTTACTCCATTTAGAATTACATCATGTGACATCTCTGTTAAGTCGTGAAAATAAATGTAAAATGTAGACAATTGTTTTCTACATTTTATCAAATTTGTTCATTTATTATTTTTTGGTTCATAATTTTTTACGCAGTAAGCTTTGATTACAGCATCCGTTCAGCCCTAATCATCTCACACCAAGAAGGTTGGCAGCTCTGCCATCATATTATTATTCCCAACAGGGTAAAAGCAAATAGTAGGCGCAGTTGTTAGCACTGTTGCCTTGCAGCAAGGTTGCAAGTTCGAAACTCGGCTGTGGCCTTTCTGCGTGGAGTTGCACGTTCTCCCCGTGCATGCGTGGGTTTCCTCCGGTTTCCCCTACAGATCATAACATGCCCAACAAGTAGCTTTGGATAAAAGCGTCTGCCAAATAAATAAACATAAACAGGATTTCTCAGCTTCACTGAGGAATCAGTGTAGTTCCAGCTGGTTCCACCAGAGGGCGCCAACTCCTCTACTCATTCCTTTAGTGGTTGTTGGAGGATTTAAAGTTTATTCCATCTTTCCCGTCGTCCTAAACACAAACTCAGCAGGAAACGACAATTTCGTCTGGACGGTTTGTTTTGGCAGCCAACATTTTATTCACATATTAAACTGGATCAGTGTATCCACAGGTCAGAGGTGACCGTTAGATCGGTTTTACATCCCAACATAAACCCCATCTGGGCTGAATGAAAACACGTCTAAACATTTACAAATACATTCAAACACAACCAGGATTGTTGTTAGACAGCAAATAGCACCGCAGAGAGAAACAGGAGAACCGCCTCTGACCGGGAATAAAAAATCACTTTGAGGGACAAAAATGAAAAACGTATCCAAGTGAGTTTGGGGCCAACGTGCAAAGAGTTCAGAGCGAAGCTAGGCAGCCAGGGAACCTTCACACAAAACCCAAAATGTGATCAAAGGAATAAAAATGTTTCAGGTGTGAAACTTAACTTTATATTTATGGACGTAAACTCTTCCTCGTTTCTTTCAGAAGTCGACAGGATTTACATTTCAGAAATAAAGGACACTTGTCGCTCGGGTTCTATTTGTCTTTATTCTGAGGATATCGTAACTAAACCTCCGATGGAAACCAGAGACCAAATAAAAACACAACGGATGTAAACAGTGTTTTACTTTCTCATTAATGACCTATGAGAATCAGTGGCGTGTCCAGATCTTTTAAAATGGGGTGGCCCAGGTGAGGCACAATTTTGTGCATGGGTGGCACCAATGGTTATGCTTTTTTTTGTTCTACCCCAAGCCTCTTGTGGACAATGAGAAGCCTATTTAAAGGTAAATTAGTGTGGTGGCACCTGGGGTGGCCAATCAGATTCCAAGGGTGGAATGTGCCACCCCAGGCCACTCCCTGGACACGCCCCTGATGAGAATGAAAAGAGGTTTTAGACTTCACAACAAGGACGTAGCATCCAGGACAATAAAACAAAGCATTGTGGGAAACGAAGGACAAAACAGCTGTGTAACATCTGGACCTCCATCCGCTGATCGTCACTTCCTGTTTATAATCATATTTGGCTTTTTTGTAAGCCGAGGAGCAGCAGGAAGAAGCTGACTGGACGGTCCAGTGTCCTGATGACATCATCAAGCCCTCAACTGATTGGCCAATGGCATATTAGGAAATTAGACTTTTACTCTGAAGCTTCTGCGCTGTCTTTTTGTGGATGTTGTGTTGCATCATGAGTGTTGTAGTCAGTCACCAGGCTAGGACGCTGGTCACCATGGTAACCAGAAGACAAACATCACATGTCCAGATGAGGAGCGATGCTCAGGAGTCAGAGTTTAGTAACAGAGTTAAGTTCTTTAACGTCTCTACAGACCGTTAGACTACATCTACACACACAGGTGGAGGCGTGGAGGTCTCCTCAGGAGGAGCAGCAGGAGCAAGAGGAGGATGAAGCAGCTTCCTGAGTTCACAGGAAACAACAATACTACGGAGGTCTTCAGGATCGAGACCCAAACATAAACCCAAACCAGAACTACCTCCTTCTTCTGCAGGTGGTGCGCCCCCTGCTGGTCAAACTACAAGGGTTTAAAAACCCACTGATTAGATCTGATCAGGTTTTAGTTCCTTTAAAAATGTGAAAATTCACAGCTGTTTATTTTTCTCTATAAAACTTTTATACAAACCATTAAAATCGTTTCTGTTTTTACAGAAAGTGGTGTCATATTTACAGAATAATCAGCTGTTTGTTGTGTTGACAGAAACTCGTTGAGACAGTTTTTAGTTTAAAACTGCTTCATCACAACATGTTTAAATGATTTCACACAAAAACAAGAAAACGATGCAAAAAACTCCAGAAATGTAAGAAAGCAACCAGAGTTATGAACTCTGAACCTGGCTTTTCTTTCTGGAGCCACAAACAACCTGCGAGACAAAACTCAGGGACAAAGCTGCTTATTAAGAATCTTACAAACTCCTCCTCCTCTGGCTCCTCCCCCTGGAACCTCCCTACTCTGAGCAGCAGCAGGGAGAGGAAGAGGAGCAGGTGATGAAGAGGTGTGTTGAGCGTTTCCCCAAGCAGCAAGATAAGTGATGTCACAGGGATCGATGAAGCTGATTGGGCGGTGAATGAGGTGGCAGAGTGGTTTGTCAATCGGCTCCATCGCCCTGGTTCTTCAGGCTGCTGTGGGCGGAGTCTGGAGCCAGTCCCATCCAACCGGAGACCTAGCCTTTCCATCCATCCCAGATCGGACCTCTGAACACAAACAGAACCAGATTTGACTTCAGCAGGAAGTGTTTGGGTCAAACTGACAGCAGACGTGTGGAGGCGGCTGAAACATGCAGCGGCGGTTTGGTGGAAACGCGACGGTTAAAATTCTGGCAGAAGTCTGGATCTGAATCTCCTTTGGTGGTACCACACCGCCACCACCAAAGGTTGGGGGGTGGGGTGGGGGGGGTGGGCAACAGGTGCAGAAAGGAAGCCCAGGTATTCCTCTCCTTCTGGAGGATCCCAAACTGTTCCCAGGTCAGAGAGGCCAGGATCCCTCCAGTGAGGTCTGACGGAAGTGGGATGTGCACGAGGCCCCTCAGCTGATCCCAGGATCATCACTGGGCCGTAGGAGAGGTCTGGAACGTCGAACATCTAAAGTTAAAGTCCCACTAGTTGACCCACCCCTTGGGGGAGCGGGGAGCTGCAGACACGGCTGCACTCTGGAACCATTAACCCTTAAGGCTGACTGACTGTGGATTTGAACCCCCGATCTGCCTGTCTCGGGGGGGGGGGGGGGGGGGGGGGGGGGGGGGGCAGTCATACCAGAAAGCCACTGAGCTGGGTGTAAAAACATCTGAAGACACGAGCGAGGGAGGGAGAATGAAAGTGTCTTCTAGACGTTTATGGATGTGATGTTTGTTAGTCGGAAGGAGAAACGTTCAGGCAGGAGAACATGGAGGAGGACTCACAGGCTTCGAGACGATGATGGTTTCTTGACTTTTGGCCACTTCCTTCTCTCAAACAGCCTGATGCAACAAACACGCACCAAGTTACACACACACACACACACACACACACACACACACACACACACACACACACACACACACACACACACACACACGCACAGCAGCTCTCAGTTTTGTCAGGATGTCATGCAGCATTCAGAGGAGGAATGAACTCTAGAGTGTGTGTGTGTGTGTGTGTGTGTGTGTGTGTGTGTGTGTGTGTGTGTGTGTGTGTGTGTGTGTGTGTGTGTGTGTGTGTGTGTGTGTGTGTGTGTACCTGTAGTCATCGAAGATGCCATGTCCCCGCCCTCCTGCTGAAAAGACAACCTGATTGGTTAGGGTGTAGGGTTGTCACGGTGTGAAAGTTTAACCTCACGGTTTTCGGTATTACCGCAGTATTTTTTTTAAACGTGTTACATTTTCAGACAATTAAATAAACCCTGTATATCAGGAAAATATTGTCCTCAGTTTGTGTCTAAATTTAGCCTAAAATGTGTTATTTTGTAATTATGTTGTTTATTTGTTTACATTTTTTCCCCTTTAGTCTTTAAAATACCAATATTTGCCCATAACTTCTTATTTTATGTCTGTTTGATGTCATCATTTTAAAATATTAGATCAGATGATACTCAGTACTCAAGTAGCCTTCTAATCAGATACTTTTTTACCCTTACTTGAGTAATAAACCCTATAGAGCTCCGGGAGTTGACGTCACTTCTCCCGGCATGCAACAGTTCAAATCGAAACGGCGCCATATTGGCAGGCAGAAGCCGGCAGCTGGACTATTTGTTATTGTCAGAAAACTCAATCAAACGGGAAATATGGTAGATTCCTGTTGTGCCCCAGGATGCAGAACAGACGCGGACGACATAAGGAATGAGCCATCTACAGGATTCCCCAAGATCCGGAGCGCCGCAAACGTTGGATCATTGTAATAAAACGCGCTAGTGACCGGGCTAAAATGAAGCTGTGGGATCCCGAGAGTAAAGGATTTCGCTTATGCAGCGACCGCTTCATATCAGGTACTTAAACCAACGTTTCCTCAACTGTGTATGGTATTTATTTTAAATGCTTTTATTATGATTCTTAGTGGGCTTCCTAAACTTATTTTGGCGGGGCTTTTTCTGTCTTATTACTCATAGCAGCAAGTAAACATCACGTAAAACGTTGCCTAGTGAGTTCTGCGTGCTGCCGTTTACGTGTTTTATGATCACAGCAATTAACCGGCTAAGCTGTATTTAATTTTTAAGCAATGGTTGATCAATTGTCAGATCACACATAAAAAGCACTTTGGATTGCTATTATCTGTCTCACCGAGACTACTTACGTGTAAATCTGTTATTTGTCCGTCCATCCATCCATTTTCATCCGCGTATCCGGAGTCGGGTTGCGGGGGCAGTAGTGTGACTTCCCTCTCCCCAGCCGCTGGAGCCAGCTCCTCCGGGTAAATCCCAAGGGGTTCCCCGGTCAGGTCCGGTGTTGTGCCGGTAAGAAGTCCGCTACGACAGCTTCTGGCGTTTTTAAAAAGTATCCCAGGGGCACGGTAAGGATCGGAGATGTTTAGTCTATTTAATTTCTGACTATATAAAACGATTTCTTCTGTTTTAAAGTGTGAAGTAAACTCCGACGAAGTAAAATCCAAGCGGATCCCGTTCATGTTCATGGTTACATCCGTGTTTGTTTACCTTTTTTGCATGCCAAAATGGCGTCCACTAACTGAGAGTCACGTGGGGTCCGGAGCTCTATATCAGGAAAATATTGTCCTCGGTTTGTGTTCCAGTGAGCTTTGCAGATGTGGGAAAATGTCATCAGGCAGTAATCATTGATGTATGTATGTGATGTTTATTAGACATGGACGAACCAGATGCATTGTTTAGTGTGTTAGCACACGTGCTAATGTGCAACACTTGTCCGTAAAACTTTCTAAAAAGTGGAGTACATTTAAATAAAATACAAAGAGATCAACAATGAATCAAACAGAAAACAGATTAAAATTGCAAACAATTTTCAATAAAAAAGAATAAAAAGAATATAACAAGGCAATTTGAGCAGCAATGTAAGAGTTTAAAACTATTCATGTAGACATTGTTGTTTAGACTTTAACAATTTTGTGAGTTTTTGTTAAAAACTTTACTGTCAGTTTGTAGTTTTAGGTCAGCAGGTAGACCGTTCCAAAGTTTGGCCCCCTTTACAGAAGTCTTGCACCGCGGGACGAGACAATCGCCGCAGGTGGAGGCTCGAGTGATCGTTCTATGAGAGCTCTGACGTCTGACGGCCACAGTAGAGAACAGTTTAGACAATTGAAAAAGAATCTTTAAGTGCTGAAATTAATAAAATTTTTGAAAGTGAGAAGATTATGTTTCCTTAAAATGCGACAATGATGCCATTTCAATGGTTTCTGGTCCATTATTGTTACTGCTTGCTTGTATATTAAGACTGTAGGTTTTAGAGTGGTGGATGAAGCCTGTGACCATGATGTAATGCATATGATAAGCGGGGAAAGATCAGTGCATGCGTGTGCAGTTCAGCAGTTTGGTGTGACAGGTTCTTTCTGATGAAAGGGAAGAAGTTTAAATTTGTTTTAACCTTTTTACAGACGTGCTCAACCTGACTGTCAGATTTTAGGTGTTTGTTTAGGATGATCCCAAGGTACTTCACATCACTCCTTACTTCAATGATTTCCTCTTTAATCCTAACCTGAAATAGTTCCTGATCAGGCCTGTTTCTCATGGAGAAGCATAGGGACACAGTTTTTTTATTAACATAAAGAGTTAGCTGGGATGACTCTAGCCATTCTGAGATGTCTGATAAAGCCTGCGTCAGGCGCTCTCCTGCCAGGCCAGGTGTTGTTGTGGACACATAAATGACGGTGTCATCAGCATACATCTGGCAGTTGACGCCTGAGCAGCTCATCGGAAGGTCACTAATGTACATTGTAAACAGCAATGGACCAAGCACGGATCCTTGTGGTACACCCATGTTGTTTGCAAGCAAACTTGACTTGACCTCATTGACCCTAACACACTGCTGTCTACCCTCCAGGTATGAACTGAACCATTCATAATTATTCTCGGAGAGAGACCAACTCTTATCTGCCCCTGGGAGCC